>NC_088225.1:12019155-12061655 GCF_036934945.1 Oncorhynchus masou masou | reverse complement strand
TTTCTGTGTGTGTCAGTGTGTGTGTCAGTGTGTAAAATCATGGCGTGTCTGTCAGCAAGGCAGGGTATTGAAATCTCTTTGGCTTAGGAATCCGTGCTTCACTCAACATCAAAGCCTAACCTCTACAACCCAGGGGACGCACATGGGTTGATCCATTACCTTGTTTCCACATGAATGAGATCAGACTAAACCACTGAAAAGGCACAGCAGAAAGGGGTGAATAAGTATGCTGTGTGTGTTTGCCACTTATATATGATATATCATAACTGTGAATAAGCAGTATATTCCACAACAGTATATTCTACACGTCTAAGTCAGTGTAAATGTCCACTGTCCCCTCCTCTCCACTAAGCTATGATTGACCCCTAGCCCTCCTCCATGTGACCCTCTACACACTACCTTCATCCCACCTCATCCCCTTTTGCCACTTTATTTCTCATGTCCCTCTCTCCTGTGATCTCTCTCCTGTGATCTCTCTCCTGTGATCTCTCTCCTGTGATCTCTCTCCCGTGATCTCTCTCCTGTGATCTCTCTCCTGTGATCTCTCTCCTGTGATCTCTCTCCCGTGATCTCTCTCCTGTGATCTCTCTCCTGTGATCTCTCTCCTGTGATCTCTCTCTATCTCCTCTCCCGCTCCCTGTCCCATTTATTCCAGTGAAATTACTGCCGGGACACAGTTATAATTGAATTTCCAGCCCCCCTCCTCCACACGGTCCCCTGCAGCTCCCCTCCTCTCTTTCTAAGAGCAGTGTTAATGTACTGGCCCATGCAGTCATTCAGAGAGCCAGAGGTCTGCAGAATTTTCATTAGCAAAGAAAAAAGAAGAGGAGCAGAAAAAAAGAGAAAAAAGACCCAGATAAAGACTGGCTTCATTTACAGCAACAATAATTAAGGTCAGTCCGAATGATCACCTCCCTGAGCGCTGGGGTATTGATTAGCACACATTAAAATGCCTGAGGAGGGAGTGTGTCCCTGTCTGTCCCAAGCAGCCACTGCAGTCTACTGTACTGGACCGTAAGACAGAGGGTAAATAATAGGGGGAGAGAGGGAACAACAGACAGAGACAGAGAGAGTAGGCTGGGTGAGGAACGAAGAGGGTAAAAGAGAGAGGAATCGACAGAAAAGAGGGAGGGAGAGAAATTAGTCAGAGAGAGCAATGGAATCATGAGAGAAGGTGAGTATGGAGGGAGGGAGGGGGGTTCTATGGTAACAATGAGGGGAGCAGGTGAGTATGGAGGGAGGGGGGTCTATGGTAACAATGAGCGGAGCGGTTGAGTATGTATGGTGAGGGGGAGGGAGGGGGTCTATGGTAACAATGAGGGGAGCGGTTGAGTATGGAGGGAGGGGGAGGGAGGGGGTCTATGGTAACAATGAGGGGAGCGGTTGAGTATGGAGGGAGGGGGAGGGGGTCTATGGTAACAATGAGGGGAGCGGTTGAGTATGGAGGGAGGGGGAGGGAGGGGGGTCTATGGTAACAATGAGGGGAGCGGTTGAGTATGGAGGGAGGGGGAGGGAGGGGGGTCTATGGTAACAATGAGGGGAGCGGTTGAGTATGGAGGGAGGGGGAGGGAGGGGGGTCTATGGTAACAATGAGGGGAGCGGTTGAGTATGGAGGGATGGGGAGGGAGGGGGTCTATCGTAACAATGAGGGCAGTGGGTGGCTGGTGGTCTGTGACCTGGTACAGACTGCAGAGTGAGTGAAGAGCAGTGGGCCAGGGAGTCAGGGCAGCGCCAGCCACAGCTGCTAACCCACAGCCGACTGGTGCTGTCAGAGACAGACAGGATGCACATGTATGTCCTCCTCTCAGCAGCACCCAGAAGCCCTGACAGTAGTGATGAGGCGGAATAACCGATTCAGTTACATATCGCTATATTATTTCTTGACAATATTATATTGATACTTTGACTCCAAGTATCAATTTGTAAAAATAGGAAATATATATATATTTTTCTAGGTAGCGTTAGCTAGCGCTAGTCGGCTGTACCTGCACCAAAACTCTGGTATTTTTCATCCTGTAGCTTGTTCTCCATCTTCCTTTTAAACAGTGAGCCATCAAGTCTTCAGCACTTTTATTTCCATGACTGATCACAACTCATTTTCTCATGATCTCTCTCTCTCTGCAGCAGACATATAGTGAGCAATATGTTTGGAATATAAAATCGCAATAAAATCACAGTATGGGATCACAATACATATAGAATCATGAGAATCGCAATACATATCATTTCGGCACCTAACATCGTATCGTGAGGTCCCTGGCTATTACCAGCCCTACCTGACAGAGCCGGAGATAGTTCCTCTCTCTGCCTGGCTGCCTGCCCCACAGCTGTCCAATGAGAGAGCTCACACACTCACCAAGCAGCCATTTGACTTGGAGGGAGAGAGTCAATAACTCAGGTATTTCAATTACACACGCAGGGACACACCAATGCCTACAAAGAAATGGAGCTTCTCCCAGCCCTGCCTCTGAATACGTGCATACAGGCACAACCTGTATGCAAGAGGCAAAAATACACAGGGATACATTCATGCACTATATGCACAGCGTAAGGAGTACAGTATGTTATGTACACTGACCGCACACAAACAGATCTGGGACAAAGTTACCTACAGTACAGCATATACAGTATAGCATATACATATAGTCCACGCCACCCCAACCCACACAAGTATTTAATGTACATTGTATTCCATATGTGGGTGTGCTCTGCATTACTGCAAGCCTGTAAGAGTACCTGGTCTCCATGCCTCAGCAACAATATAGATTTTTTGCCGTTTTGAAGAATGTTCAAGTGTATTTGATTTTTTTTCATAACCACCAGTGCTGCTTTTCTACTTGTGTGAGTGTGCGGTCTGCTCCAAGGTTTTGACAATGCATATTTCTATCCTGCCTATAAGGGGTTCTTTGAACATGAGCGAGGGGGGGGGGTTGCTATTGACTGCTGCTCTGCACTGCCTGATGGGTAGAGATGCAAGAGCGAGGCAGGAGAGCAAGATGGAGAGAAAGAGAGGAGAGCAAGAGGGTGAGAGAAAAAGCAAGCAGGAGAGAGAGAGCGAGAGAGAAAGAGAGAGGGGGGGAGAGAGAACAGCTGGGTCTTGCCTAGAAGACTCGCTTGTTTAAAATCTACAGTGCAAGATACATACACAACACAATGCATGAAGTACATAATAGCTAACAGAATTGTCCAATCAAACACGCTGATATGAACACAAATAATGCATGCACTCAGAATACATAATCAAAATGAATTTAAAAATGAACATGAACATGTTCACTCACTTGTGTCTCATTCTGTCCCTCTCTCTCTGTCTCTCTCCAGCTCTCTCACTCACACAAGTATTATCTCCACCTCAATTAGACCTGCCTCTTTTCCCCTCTCTTCCCCCCCTTCCTCCCTGCTCTCATGCTTCATCATCATATTTCTTATCATAAAAACCTCCTTATCTTTAATCAAACACATGCAGACTTAATTAGTTCTCACATTTGTCAGACCATCACCTAATTAGCGATGACCTTATTCCAACTACTTTTTGAACCCTAATTTAAAAATCCCAGGTCTTGATTCAAATATTTGGCTAATTTTGCCCCTAACATGATTGTGATTATAATGTAACCACCCGTCACAGCAGGTTCCAGGGAAAAGAGAAGAGGAACCAACGGAAGACCAAAGAAAAAAACGGAGAGCTCTTTGTTTTGCCTTTCGACATGAGACGTCAGCAGACTGAAACCCGAACCACTTAACTCACACAGATCGTTTCTCTATGGCGCATTTCTTGTCTAACTTTAGACCGCAACCCACTGAGGGCTGCAGCAGTCTGACGTCTTTCCACCCATTACCAGCTCTGTCTTAATCAATAGTCTGCAGAAATACTGACCAGCCCACAACATCTCCTGTGGTCATGACATGCACTCAAACCCTGTCTTACAGTAGGTTAGTCCTGTGGTCATGACATGCACTCAAACCCCCGTCTTACAGTAGGTTAGTCCTGTGGTCATGACATGCACTCAAACCCTGTCTTACAGTAGGTTAGTCCTGTGGTCATGACATGCACTCAAACCCTGTCTTACAGTAGGTTAGCCCTGTGGTCATGACATGCACTCAAACCCTGTCTTACAGTAGATTAGTCCTGTGGTCATGACATGCACTCAAACCCTGTCTTACAGTAGGTTAGTCCTGTGGTCATGACATGCACTCAAACCCTGTCTTACAGTAGGTTAGTCCTGTGGTCATGACATGCACTTAAACCCCCGTCTTACAGTAGGTTAGTCCTGTGGTCATGACATGCACTCAAACCCCCGTCTTACAGTAGGTTAGTCCTGTGGTCATGACGTGCACTCAAACCCTGTCTTACAGTAGGTTAGTCCTGTGGTCATGACATGCACTCAATAACCCCGTCTTACAGTAGGTTAGTCCAGTGGTCATGACATGCACTCAAACCCCCGTCTTACAGTAGGTTAGTCCTGTGGTCATGAAATGCACTCAAACCCCCGTCTTACAGTAGGTTAGTCCTGTGGTCATGACATGCACTCAAACCCTGTCTTACAGTAGGTTAGTCCTGTGGTCATGACATGCACTCAAACCCTGTCTTACAGTAGGTTAGTCCTGTGGTCATGACATGCACTCAAACCCCCGTCTTACAGTAGGTTAGCCCTGTGGTCATGACATGCACTCAAACCCCCGTCTTACAGTAGGTTAGTCCTGTGGTCATGACATGCACTCAAACCCCCGTCTTACAGTAGGTTAGTCCTGTGGTCATGACATGCACTCAAACCCCGTCTTACAGTAGGTTAGTCCTGTGGTCATGACATGCACTCAAACCCCCGTCTTACAGTAGGTTAGTCCTGTGGTCATGACATGCACTCAAACCCCCGTCTTACAGTAGGTTAGTCCTGTGGTCATGACATGCACTCAAACCCCGTCTTACAGTAGGTTAGTCCTGTGGTCATGACATGCACTCAAACCCTGTCTTACAGTAGGTTAGTCCTGTGGTCATGACATTCACTCAACCCCTGTCTTACAGTAGGTTAGTCCTGTGGTCATGACATGCACTCAAACCCTGTCTTACAGTAGGTTAGTCCTGTGGTCATGACATGCACTCAAACCCTGTCTTACAGTAGGTTAGTCCTGTGGTCATGACATGCACTCAAACCCTGTCTTACAGTAGGTTAGTCCTGTGGTCATGACATGCACTCAAACCCTGTCTTACAGTAGGTTAGTCCTGTGGTCATGACATGCACTCAAACCCTGTCTTACAGTAGGTTAGTCCTGTGGTCATGACATGCACTCAAACCCCGTCTTACAGTAGGTTAGTCCTGTGGTCATGACAAATGTCTTACAGTAGGTTAGTCCTGTGGTCATGAAACTCAAACCCTGTCTTACAGTAGGTTAGTCCTGTGGTCATGACATGCACTCAAACCCCCGTCTTACAGTAGGTTAGTCCTGTGGTCATGACATGCACTCAAACCCTGTCTTACAGTAGGTTAGTCCTGTGGTCATGACATGCACTCAAACCCTGTCTTACAGTAGGTTAGTCCTGTGGTCATGACATGCACTCAAACCCTGTCTTACAGTAGGTTAGTCCTGTGGTCATGACATGCACTCAAACCCTGTCTTACAGTAGGTTAGTCCTGTGGTCATGACATGCACTCAAACCCCCGTCTTACAGTAGGTTAGTCCTGTGGTCATGAAATGCACTCAAACCCCTGTCTTACAGTAGGTTAGTCCTGTGGTCATGACATGCACTCAAACCCCCGTCTTACAGTAGGTTAGTCCTGTGGTCATGACATGCACTCAAACCCCGTCTTACAGTAGGTTAGTCCTGTGGTCATGACATGCACTCAAACCCCGTCTTACAGTAGGTTAGTCCTGTGGTCATGACATGCACTCAAACCCCGTCTTACAGTAGGTTAGTCCTGTGGTCATGACATGCACTCAAACCCCGTCTTACAGTAGGTTAGTCCTGTGGTCATGACATGCACTCAAACCCTGTCTTACAGTAGGTTAGTCCTGTGGTCATGACATGCACTCAAACCCTGTCTTACAGTAGGTTAGTCCTGTGGTCATGACATGCACTCAAACCCCCGTCTTACAGTAGGTTAGTCATGACATTCAAAGTCCTGTGGTCATGACATTCACTCAAACCCTGTCTTACAGTAGGTTAGTCCTGTGGTCATGACATGCACTCAAACCCCCGTCTTACAGTAGGTTAGTCCTGTGGTCATGACATGCACTCAAACCCTGTCTTACAGTAGGTTAGTCCTGTGGTCATGACATGCACTCAAACCCCCCGTCCTACAGTAGGTTAGTCCTGTGGTCATGACATGCACTCAAACCCTGTCTTACAGTAGGTTAGTCCTGTGGTCATGACATGTACAGTAGGTTAGTCCTGTGGTCATGACATGCACTCAAACCCTGTCATACAGTAGGTTAGTCCTGTGGTCATGACATGCACTCAAACCCCGTCTTACAGTAGGTTAGTCTGTGGTCATGACATGCACTCAAACCCATGACATGTCTTACAGTAGGTTAGTCCTGTGGTCATGACATGCACTCAAACCCCCGTCTTACAGTAGGTTAGTCATGTGGTCATGAAATGCACTCAAACCCCTGTCTTACAGTAGGTTAGTCCTGTGGTCATGACATGCACTCAAACCCCCGTCTTACAGTAGGTTAGTCCTGTGGTCATGAAATGCACTCAAACCCCCGTCTTACAGTAGGTTGGTCCTGTGGTCATGACATGCACTCAATAACCCCGTCTTACAGTAGGTTAGTCCTGTGGTCATGAAATGCACTCAAACCCCCGTCTTACAGTAGGTTAGTCCTGTGGTCATGAAATGCACTCAAACCCCCGTCTTACAGTAGGTTAGTCCTGTGGTCATGACATGCACTCAAACCCCCGTCTTACAGTAGGTTAGTCCTGTGGTCATGACATGCACTCAAACCCCCGTCTTACAGTAGGTTAGTCCTGTGGTCATGACATGCACTCAAACCCCGTCTTACAGTAGGTTAGTCCTGTGGTCATGACATGCACTCAAACCCCCGTCTTACAGTAGGTTAGTCCTGTGGTCATGACATGCACTCAAACCCCCATCTTACAGTAGGTTAGCCCTGTGGTCATGACATGCACTCAAACCCTGTCTTACAGTAGGTTAGTCCTGTGGTCATGACATTCACTCAAACCCCCGTCTTACAGTAGGTTAGCCCTGTGGTCATGACATGCACTCAAACCCCCGTCTTACAGTAGGTTAGCCCTGTGGTCATGACATTCACTCAAACCCCCGTCTTACAGTAGGTTAGCCCTGTGGTCATGACATTCACTCAAAACCCCTGTCTTACAGTAGGTTAGTCCTGTGGTCATGACATGCACTCAAAGTCCCGTGTTACAGTAGGTTAGCCCTGTGGTCATGACATTCACTCAAACCCCCGTCTTACAGTAGGTTAGCCCTGTGGTCATGACATTCACTCAAAACCCCGTCTTACAGTAGGTTAGCCCTGTGGTCATGACATTCACTCAAAACCCCTGTCTTACAGTAGGTTAGTCCTGTGGTCATGACATGCACTCAAACCCCCGTCTTACAGTAGGTTAGTCCTGTGGTCATGACATGCACTCAAACCCCCGTCTTACAGTAGGTTAGCCCTGTGTTCATGACATGCACTCAAACCCCCGTCTTACAGTAGGTTAGTCCTGTGGTCATGATATGCACTCAAACCCCCGTCTTACAGTAGGTTAGTCCTGTGGTCATGACATGCACTCAAACCCCCGTCTTACAGTAGGTTAGTCCTGTGGTCATGACATGCACTCAAACCCTGTCTTACAGTAGGTTAGTCCTGTGGTCATGACATGCACTCAAACCCCGTCTTACAGTAGGTTAGTCCTGTGGTCATGACATGCACTCAAACCCTGTCTTACAGTAGGTTAGTCCTGTGGTCATGACATGCACTCAAACCCCCGTCTTACAGTAGGTTAGTCCTGTGGTCATGACATGCACTCAAACCCCCGTCTTACAGTAGGTTAGTCCTGTGATCATGACATGCACTCAAACCCTGTCTTACAGTAGGTTAGTCCTGTGGTCATGACATGCACTCAAACCCCCGTCTTACAGTAGGTTAGTCCTGTGGTCATGACATGCACTCAAACCCTGTCTTACAGTAGGTTAGCCCTGTGGTCATGACATGCACTCAAACCCCCGTCTTACAGTAGGTTAGTCCTGTGGTCATGACGTGCACTCAAACCCCCGTCTTACAGTAGGTTAGTCCTGTGGTCATGACATGCACTCAAACCCCCGTCTTACAGTAGGTTGTTCCTGTGGTCATGACGTGCACTCAAACCCCCGTCTTACAGTAGGTTAGTCCTGTGGTCATGACATTCACTCAAAACCCCGTCTTACAGTAGGTTAGCCCTGTGGTCATGACATTCACTCAAAACCCCTGTCTTACAGTAGGTTAGTCCTGTGGTCATGACATGCACTCAAAATCCCGTCTTACAGTAGGTTAGTCCTGTGGTCATGACATGCACTCAAACCCCCGTCTTACAGTAGGTTAGTCCTGTGGTCATGACATGCACTCAAACCCTGTCTTACAGTAGGTTAGTCCTGTGGTCATGACATGCACTCAAACCCCCGTCTTACAGTAGGTTAGTCCTGTGGTCATGACATGCACTCAAACCCTGTCTTACAGTAGGTTAGCCCTGTGGTCATGACGTGCACTCAAACCCCCGTCTTACAGTAGCTTAGCCCTGTGGTCATGACATGCACTCAAACCCCCGTCTTACAGTAGGTTAGTCCTGTGGTCATGACATGCACTCAAACCCTGTCTTACAGTAGGTTAGTCCTGTGGTCATGACATGCACTCAAACCCTGTCTTACAGTAGATTAGTCCTGTGGTCATGACATGCACTCAAAGTCCCGTCTTACAGTAGGTTAGCCCTGTGGTCATGACATGCACTCAAACCCCCGTCTTACAGTAGGTTAGTCCTGTGGTCATGACATGCACTCAAACACTGTCTTACAGTAGGTTAGTCCTGTGGTCATTACATGCACTCAATAACCCCGTCTTACAGTAGGTTAGTCCTGTGGTCATGACATGCACTCAAACCCCCGTCTTACAGTAGGTTAGTCCTGTGGTCATGACATGCACTCAAACCCTGTCTTACAGTAGGTTAGTCCTGTGGTCATGACATGCACTCAATAACCCCGTCTTACAGTAGGTTAGTCCTGTGGTCATGACATGCACTCAAACCCCCGTCTTACAGTAGGTTAGTCCTGTGGTCATGACATGCACTCAATAACCCCGTCTTACAGTAGGTTAGTCCTGTGGTCATGACATGCACTCAAACCCTGTCTTACAGTAGGTTAGTCCTGTGGTCATGACATGCACTCAAACCCTGTCTTACAGTAGGTTAGTCCTGTGGTCATGACATGCACTCAAACCCCGTCTTACAGTAGGTTAGTCCTGTGGTCATGACATGCACTCAAACCCTGTCTTACAGTAGGTTAGTCCTGTGGTCATGACATGCACTCAAACCCCCGTCTTACAGTAGGTTAGTCCTGTGGTCATGACATGCACTCAAACCCTGTCTTACAGTAGGTTAGTCCTGTGGTCATGACATGCACTCAAACCCCCGTCTTACAGTAGGTTAGTCCTGTGGTCATGACATGCACTCAAACCCCCGTCTTACAGTAGGTTGGTCCTGTGGTCATGACATGCACTCAAACCCCCATCTTACAGTAGGTTAGTCCTTTGCAGGCGGCCAATGTCATTCCTTTGCTGCACGTCCTCTCTCTCTCTCTATTTCTCTCTTTCTCTCTTTCCCTACCTCTCTCTCTACCCTCATCCTAAATTACACCTGTCCTCTTTCCCCGCCACACCAGGCCCTGAGCCATGGTCATGCTGTGGCCGCGTCTCGCCACTTCACACTCAGACGTCGCTGCGCTAACAGACACTGACTCCCCGTGCCAGCACCCACAGAGCTGGAGGTAACACCAGGTTTGCCTCAATGCTTTCACTCTCACACACACAGGCGGCAAGGCAGGACAGGGGCAGTGGTCAGCTTCCGCCCCTAACCCTTTACCCAGAACACATCCCCACCTCATGGACAGCTCAGACAGGTCAACTAGGTCTCTGTGTGAGCGAGTGTCTGAGTTTCTATGTGTTCTTTTTCAGGCAACATGTAAGTACGCTCTCCGTCACTGTCAGTGTGAAAAGACCACCCGCTCTCTCCTTTTTCCCCCTCCCTCGCAGCTCCTCCTTCCCCGTCTCCCACCAATTAGCCCGATTAGAATTCAAATCTGCTTTATTGGCATGACAGGAGTATTTTCAAAGCGGAACATGTTACAAGACAGGGTAAGACAATACTACCCCGTCCCTCCTCCATCCCTAGCTGCCTCTCACTCTGCTTTGTCACTGAGCCTCCCTAGACCCCTCCTCCTTCCCTAGCTGCCTCTCACTCTGCTTTGTCACTGAGCCTCCCTAGACCCCTCCTCCTTCCCTAGCTGCCTCTCACTCTGCTTTGTCACTGAGCCTCCCAAGACCCCTCCTCCTTCCCTAGCTGCCTCTCACTCTGCTTTGTCACTGAGCCTCCCAAGACCCCTCCTCCTTCCCTAGCTGCCTCTCACTCTGCTTTGTCACTGAGCCTCCCTAGACCCCTCCTCCTTCCCTAGCTGCCTCTCACTCTGCTTTGTCACTGAGCCTCCCAAGACCCCTCCTCCTTCCCTAGCTGCCTCTCACTGCTTTGTCACTGAGCCTCCCTAGACCCCTCCTCCTTCCCTAGCTGCCTCTCACTGCTTTGTCACTGAGCCTCCCTAGACCCCTCCTCCTTCCCTAGCTGCCTCTCACTCTGCTTTGTCACTGAGCCTCCCAAGACCCCTCCTCCTTCCCTAGCTGCCTCTCACTGATTTGTCACTGAGCCTCCCTAGACCCCTCCTCCTTCCCTAGCTGCCTCTCACTCTGCTTTGTCACTGAGCCTCCCTAGACCCCTCCTCCTTCCCTAGCTGCCTCTCACTCTGCTTTGTCACTGAGCCTCCCAAGACCCCTCCTCCTTCCCTAGCTGCCTCTCACTGCTTTGTCACTGAGCCTCCCTAGACCCCTCCTCCTTCCCTAGCTGCCTCTCACTGCTTTGTCACTGAGCCTCCCTAGACCCCTCCTCCTTCCCTAGCTGCCTCTCACTGCTTTGTCACTGAGCCTCCCTAGACCCCTCCTCCTTTTTAAATCACTGATACCACAACGGTCCCCTTGCCATATCCAGGTGGTCGCTTGTCCTGTGTGTGTGTGTGTGTGTGTGTGTGTGTGTGTGTGTGTGTGTGTGTGTGTGTGCCCTCGTTCTGCCAGGCGTGACACTGGCACACTAACGTGCCCTTGGGCCGTGGCTGGCTGACAAAACTCCTACAAGGCATGTGTCTGCTGTGGCTTTTTAGGTTCTGGTGGGAGAGCATCCAACCTGCCACTGGACTCATGAATTGTTAAGAGTATCAGTCCCTTGTTAACTCTCTGACTTGGTCTGACTCCGTCTGTGAAGTGGGACAACAGGACATGCATCTCTTTCCACCTCTCATACTTCCCCTCTTCTGTCTCCCTTTGTCGGGAGACAGACATTTTTTTATTTAACTAGGTAAGTCAGTTAAGAATTCTTATTAACAATGACGGCCAAATCCAGATGACGCTGGGCCTATTGTGCGCCCCCCTATGGGACTCCCAATCACGGCCGGATGTGTTGCAGCCTGGATTCAAACCAGGGACTGCAGTGACAGCTCTTGCACTGAGATGCAATGTCTTAGACTGCTGCGCCACTCAGCAGCCCGTGGAACCCACCAACAGTAAAAAACAATATAGAGAAGTATTATTGGAGAGAGAGAGGAGGCAGAGAGGAAGAGGTTGTCGTTACTGCACTAGCTGTGTGTTAACACTGGAGCAGTACATATAACCATGTCATGGAAATAAAGACTCTTTTCAACCTGAATGTGAGAGGGAGGGAGGGAGGGAGGGAGGGAGGGAGGGAGGGAGGGAGGGGGAGAGGGAGGGAGGGAGGGAGGGAGGGAGGGAGGGAGGGAGGGAGGGAGGGAGGGAGGGAGGGAGGGAGGGAGGGAGGAGGGAGGGAGGGAGGGAGGGAGGGTGGGATTAAACGAGACTGCTTTATAGTGATGTGCTGCTGATCCAGTGTTCAACTGCTTTGGCAACACAGCAGTCATGCCAATAAGCCAATAAAGTTCACCTTTGAACTGAATTTGAAAAGAAGAACAGAGGGAGAGCGGGAGAGTTGTGAGAGGAAGAGATCGCACGAGAAAGGGTAGAGAGTGAAAAAGAGGGTTACTTTGTTTTAGCTGGCATACATATGGATGAAATCTAAAATGATATTTGAATGAAGTGGGACAATGTAGAATAAAACGAAATGATGTAAAACATTGAAGAGATCCTTCCAGAACTGTATAACTATAATAAAACGTTGAGTGACCAGGACTTGAGCCCAGTAGATATACTTGTTATATTATCATCATATCAGGGTGCTTTCAACACCAGACTGGCAGGTTAATTTCCTGCAATGGGCCACATACAGCATACTGAATATGTGTTCACTTCAAATCGCTTTCCATGGTAACAGAATTACACTCCGATTTCGAACAAATGTATGCCAAACAAAAAACATTGATTTCAAAGTTTAATAAACTATACAACAATGACTTCTTTGAACAATTTACACAGTAAATAAATAAAAACATTTACTGGGCAAACTGTGCAGATGCAAAGTTTGGAATCTCCCTCAGTTTTATTCTGTTACCAAACTTTGTATTTGCACAGTTATTCCTGTAAATGTGTCTGTTACATGTTCAGTGGAAATTGTTAAAAGTGTTCCTTGTCCATAGAGTTCTGTGGTTTGTTCAACTTTAATGTCGATGGTTTTTGTTTGATATAAAGTTGAAGTCAGAAGTTTACATACACTTAGGTTGGAGTCATTAAAACTTGTTTTTCAACCACTCCACACATTTCTTGTTAACTATAGTTTTGGCAAGTAGGTTAGGACATATACTTTGTGCATGAGACAAGTCATTTTTCTAATAATTGTTTACAGACAGATTATTTCACTTGATTATTTCACTGTATCACAATTCCAGTGGGTCAGAAGTTAACATACATTAAGTTGACTGGGCCTTCAAACAGCATGGAAAATTCCAGACAATTATGTCATGGCTTTAGAAGCTTCTGATATGCTAATTGACATAATTTGAGTCAATTGGAGGTCTACCTGTGGATTTATTTCAAGGCCTACCTTCAAACTCAGTGCCTCTTTGCTTGACATCATGGGAAAATCAAAAGAAATCAGCCAAGACCTCCACGACTCTGGTTCATCTTTGGGAGGAATTTCCAAACGCCTGAAGGTACCACGTTCATCTGTACAAACAATAGTACGCAAGTATAAACACCATGGGGACGCGCAGCCGTCATACCGCTCAGGAAGGAGACGCGTTCTGTCTCCTAGAGATGAACATACTTTGGTGCGAAAAGTGAAAATCAATCCCAGAACAACAGCAATGGACCTTGTGAAGATGCTGGAGGAAACAGGTACAAAAGTATCTATATCCACAGTAAAACGAGTCCTATATCAACATGACCCGAAAGGCCGCACAGCAAGGAAGAAGCCACTGCTCCAAAACCGCCATAAACTGCACATGGGGACAAAGATTGTACCTTTTGGAGAAATGTCCTCTGATCTGATGAAACAAAAATAGAACTGTTTGGCCATAATGATCATCGTTATGTTTGGAAGAAAAAGGGGGAGGCTTGCAAGCCGAAGAACACCATCCCAACCGTGAAGAACGGGGGTGGCAGCATCATGTTGTGGGGGTGCTTTGCTGCAGGAGGGACTGGTGCCCTTCACAAAATAGATGGCCTCATGAGGAAGGAAAATTATGTGGATATATTGAAGCAACATCTCAATACATCAGTCAGGAAGTCAAAGCTTGGTCGCAAATTGGTCTTCCAAATGGACAATGACCCCAAGAATACTTCCAAAGTTGTGGCAAAATGGCATAAAGACAACAAAGTCAAGATGCTGGAGTGGCCATTCCAAAGCCCTGACCTCAATCCTATAGAAAATGTTTGGGCAGAACTGAAAAAGCATGTGCGAGCAAGGAGGCCTACAAACCTGACTCAGTTACACCAGCTGTCAGGAGGAATGGGCCAAAAATCACCCAACTTATTGTGGGAAGCTTGTGGAAGGCTATCCGACACGTTTGACCCAAGTTAAACAATTTAAAGGCAATGCTACCAAATACTAATTGAGTGTATGTAAACTTCTGACCCACTGGGAGTGTGATGAAAGAAATTAAATCTGAAATAAATCATTCTCTCTAATATTATTCTGACATTTCACATTCTTAAAATAAAGTGGTGATCTTAACCGGATTAAATGTCAGGAATTGTGAAAAACTGAGTTTAAATGTATTTGGCTTAGGTGTATGTAAACGTCCAACTTCAACTGTACATCAGCGTAATTCTGTTACTATGGAATTTTCCCAAAGCGACTTAAAGTTAGCACATATTCAGCCTGCTGTATGTGGCCCGTTACCATGGAATGTCTCTTTTTTGAATTAAAGCATCTGCTAAACGACTATATTTCTATCATCACTATTAGCAAAATGTGATATTGTTCAAACCCTATTACAACCCACCCTGCATGCATCCATCCACTGGCTCCTAACAGAGGCAGGCGGACATAGAGCTGCACAGACGTTGGAGTGAGGCTGAACTTCCTCTCCCACACTGTGACTGCACACTGTCTCACCAGCTGTGTTCACAGTACAGACAGCCACCTTACAGACACAGTACACACACACCCTACAGACACGCACCCTACACACACGCACATACACACACCCTACACACACCCTACACACACACAAACACCCTACACACACACACACACACCCTATGGACATGCACACACACCCTACACTCACGCACATACACACATACACCCTACAGACACACACACACACCCTACAGACACGCACATACACACACCCTACAGACATGCACATACACTCACACCCTACACACATGCACATACACACACCCTACAGACATGCACACACACACACACCCTACACTCACGCACATACACACATACACACCCTACAGACACACACACACACCCACACACACACACACACACACACACACACACACACACACACACACACACACACACACACACACACACACACACACACACACACACACACACACACACACACACACACACACACACACACTAAACAGACACACTCATACACCTACACACGCACACACACACCCTATAGACACGCACATACACACACCCTACAGACACACACATACACACACCCTACAGACATGCACATACACACACACACACCCTACAGACACACACATACACACACCCTACACACACGCACATACACACACACCCTACAGACACACACATGCACATAGACACACACCCTACAGACACGCACACACACACACCCTATACACACGCACACACACCCTACGGACATGCACACACACACACCCTACACACACGCACACACACTCTACACACACACAAACACCCTACACACACGCACACACACCCTATGGACATACACACACACACACACCCTACACTCACGCACATACACACATACACACACACACACACCCTACAGACACACACACCCTACAGACATGCACATACATTCACACCCTACACACATGCACATACACACACACACCCTACAGACACACACACACACCCTACACACACATACACCCTGAACACACACACACACACACACACACACACACACACACACACACACACACACACACACACACACACACACACACACACACACACACACACACTAAACAGACACACTCATACAACCTACACACGCACCCTACAGACACGCACATGCACACACACCCTACAGACACGCACATACACCCTACACACACGCACATACACACACCCTACAGACACGCACATACACACACACCCTAAAGCCATGCACATAGACCCTACACACACGCACATACACACACCCTACAGACACGCACATACACACACACCCTACACTCACGCACATACACACATACACACACACACCCTACAGACACACACACACACCCTGTGTAGGGTGTATGTGTGTGTAGGGTGTGTGTGTGTGTCTGTAGGGTGTGTGTGTGTATGTGTGTATGTGCGTGAGTGTAGGGTGTGTGTGTGTGTGTATGTCCATAGGGTGTGTGTGTCTGTAGGGTGTGTGTGTGTATGTGTGTATGTGCGTGAGTGTAGGGTGTGTGTGTGTGTGTATGTACACACACGCACACACACCCTACAGACACGCACATACACACACCCTACAGACATGCACATACACTCACACCCTACACACATGCACATACACACACCCTACAGACATGCACACACACACACACCCTACACTCACGCACATACACACATACACACACACACCCTACAGACACACACACACACCCTACACACACATACACCCTACACATACACACACCCTACACACACGCACATACACACACACCCTACAGACACACACATGCACATAGACACACACCCTACAGACACGCACACACACACACCCTATACACACGCACACACACCCTACAGACATGCACACACACACACCCTACACACACGCACATACACGCACACCACCCTACGACTATGCTATCCATTTCACGCACAGCATCTTGATGTACTACTTGAAAGAAAATGTCCTTCATGGATACAACACAGACCTGAATAATACAGAGATAAAACACTGGAGAGGAATCTCAGCGTGTTATTCTCATATTGTGAGAAACTATCCAGACACCGTCTGTAATTGAAATACAGACACTTTCGCCAGCGAAGATGCATGGAAGCCACAAACCCCAAATAAATAGCTGTGTCTGAGTCAGATACTTCCAGTAGCTCTACTTTATACATACTAATCTCAGCACATCCACAAGACAACACTGACTCCCACCAACCTGCGCTCCACTGCTACCGCTGCTACTGAACCATGCCACTGGCCATTTACATAGTGAGATATCAAATGGACTGATATTAGTTGGGCGCCGGGTCATCAGATGGGGCCAAAGCCCTTTAAGGTACGGAGGCACCTCTTATCCCTCATTATTCTACCAGCCGTCTGACTCAACACCCCCTGGCCTCACGCACACTGAGACCATCGCTACAGTGATGTTATGCTTATAGTCCCCTGTGTGTGTTCTCCACTCTCCCTCATCAACTCTTTGCTAATTTGTGTGTGTAAAGCCAAAAGTCAAATATACACAGTTACTAACACACTCACTCACTCACACACACACACACACACACACACACACACACACACACACACACACACACACACACACACACACACACACACACACACACACACACACACACACACACACACACACACGTTTAACCTGCAGTTAAATACAAAGGAATGAATCATTCACAGCACAAATATTAAATTCCCCATCAAATGACCAAATCTAATTCAGCAAAAGAGGTCAGCCGTCCATCTATGGCTTTTCATTTCAATTAGTTCAGCGTATTATCCTGAGAGTAATGTATTCCCAAAAAGTATTAAAAAAACACTTAATGTTTGTTTTATTTGTCTGGCTGATTCAGTAAATATGTCCAGGGTCACTCCTCATCAAGTCAGGGAGAGGGAGGGAGAGAAGGCAGGGAGAGGGAGGGAGAGAAGGCAGGGAGAGGGAGGGAGAGAAGGCAGGGAGAGGGAGGGAGAGAAGGCAGGGAGAGGGAGGGAGAGAAGGCAGGAAGAGGGAGGGAGAGAAGGCAGGGAGAGGGAGGGAGAGAAGGCAGGAAGAGGGAGGGAGAGAAGGCAGGGAGAGGGAGGGAGAGAAGGCAGGGAGAGGGAGGGAGAGAAGGCAGGAAGAGGGAGGGAGAGAAGGCAGGGAGAGGGAGGGAGAGAAGGCAGGAAGAGGGAGGGAGAGAAGGCAGGGAGAGGGAGGGAGAGAAGGCAGGGAGAGGGAGGGAGAGAAGGCAGGGAGAGGGAGGGAGAGAAGGCAGGGAGAGGGAGGGAGAGAAGGCAGGGAGAGGGAGGGAGAGAAGGCAGGAAGAGGGAGGGAGAGAAGACAGGGAGAGGGAGGGAGAGAAGGCAGGAAGAGGGAGGGAGAGAAGGCAGGGAGAAGGCAGGGAGAGGCAGGGAGAGGGAGGGAGAGAAGGCAGGAAGAGGGAGGGAGAGAAGGCAGGGAGAGAAGGCAGGGAGAGAAGGCAGGAAGAGGGAGGGAGAGAAGGCAGGGAGAGGGAGGGAGAGAAGGCAGGAAGAGGGAGGGAGAGAAGGCAGGGAGAGAAGGCAGGGAGAGAAGGCAGGGAGAGGGAGGGAGAGAAGGCAGGGAGAGAAGGCAGGGAGAGGGAGGGAGAGAAGTCAGGGAGAGGGAGGGAGAGAAGGCAGGGAGAGAAGGCAGGGAGAGGGAGGGAGGGAGAGAAGGCAGGGAGAGGCAGGGAGAGAAGTCAGGGAGAGGGAGGGAGGGAGGGAGAGAAGGCAGGGAGAGGGAGGGAGGGAGAGAAGGCAGGGAGAGAAGGCAGGGAGAGGGAGGGAGAGAGAGAAGGCAGGGAGAGAATTCAGGGAGAGAAGGCAGGGAGAGAAGGCAGGGAGAGGGAGGGAGGGAGAGAAGGCAGGGAGAGAATTCAGGGAGAGAAGGCAGGGAGAGAAGGCAGGGAGAGGGAGGGAGGGAGAGAAGGCAGGGAGAGGCAGGGAGAGAAGTCAGGGAGAGGGAGGGAGAGAAGGCAGGGAGAGAAGGCAGGGAGAGAAGGCAGGGAGAGGCAGGGAGAGAAGTCAGGGAGAGGGAAGGAGAGAAGGCAGGGAGAGAAGGCAGGGAGAGAAGGCAGGGAGAGAAGTCAGGGAGAGGGAGGGAGAGAAGGCAGGGAGAGAAGGCAGGGAGAGGGAGGGAGAGAAGGCAGGGAGAGAAGGCAGGGAGAGGGAGGGAGAGAAGGCAGGGAGAGGCAGGGAGAGAGGGAGAGAAGTCAGGGAGAGGGAGGGAGAGAAGGCAGGGAGAGGCAGGGAGAGAAGTCAGGGAGAGAAGGCAGGGAGAGAAGGCAGGGAGAGGGAGGGAGGGAGAGAAGGCAGGGAGAGGCAGGGAGAGAAGTCAGGGAGAGAAGGCAGGGAGAGAAGGCAGGGAGAGAAGGCAGGGAGAGGGAGGGAGGGAGAGAAGGCAGGGAGAGGCAGGGAGAGAAGTCAGGGAGAGGCAGGGAGAGAGGGAGAGAAGTCAGGGAGAGGGAGGGAGAGAAGGCAGGGAGAGAAGGCAGGGAGAGGCAGGGAGAGAGGGAGAGAAGTCAGGGAGAGGGAGGGAGAGAAGTCAGGGAGAGAAGGCAGGGAGAGGGTGGGAGAGAAGTCAGGGAGAGAAGGCAGGGAGAGGGAGGAAGGGAGAGAAGGCAGGGAGAGGGAGGGAGAGAAGGCAGGGAGAGGCAGGGAGAGAAGTCAGGGAGAGGGAGGGAGAGAAGGCAGGGAGAGAAGGCAGGGAGAGGCAGGGGAGAGGGAGAGAAGTCAGGGAGAGGGAGGGAGAGAAGTCAGGGAGAGAAGTCAGGGAGAGAAGGCAGGGAGAGGGTGGGAGAGAAGTCAGGGAGAGAAGGCAGGGAGAGGGAGGGAGAGAAGGCAGGGAGAGAAGGCAGGGAGAGGGAGGGAGAGAAGGCAGGGAGAGGGAGGAAGGGAGAGAAGGCAGGGAGAGGGAGGGAGAGAAGGCAGGGAGAGGCAGGGAGAGAGGGAGAGAAGTCAGGGAGAGGGAGGGAGAGAAGGCAGGGAGAGAAGGCAGGGAGAGGCAGGGGAGAGGGAGAGAAGTCAGGGAGAGGGAGGGAGAGAAGTCAGGGAGAGAAGTCAGGGAGAGAAGGCAGGGAGAGGGTGGGAGAGAAGTCAGGGAGAGAAGGCAGGGAGAGGGAGGGAGAGAAGTCAGGGAGAGGGAGGGAGAGAAGTCAGGGAGAGAAGTCAGGGAGAGGGAGGGAGAGGGAGGGAGAGAAGGCAGGGAGAGAAGGCAGGGAGAGAAGTCAGGGAGAGAAGGCAGGGAGAGGGAGGGAGGGAGAGAAGGCAGGGAGAGAAGTCAGGGAGAGAAGGCAGGGAGAGAAGGCAGGGAGAGGGAGGGAGGGAGAGAAGGCAGGGAGAGGCAGGGAGAGAAGTCAGGGAGAGGGAGGGAGAGAAGGCAGGGAGAGAAGGCAGGGAGAGAAGGCAGGGAGAGGGAGGGAGAGAAGGCAGGGAGAGGGAGGGAGAGAAGGCAGGGAGAGAAGACAGGGAGAGGGAGGAAGGGAGAGAAGGCAGGGAGAGGGAGGGAGAGAAGGCAGGGAGAGGCAGGGAGAGAGGGAGAGAAGTCAGGGAGAGGGAGGGAGAGAAGTCAGGGAGAGGGAGGGAGAGAAGGCAGGGAGAGGGAGGGAGAGAAGTCAGGGAGAGGGAGGGAGAGAAGGCAGGGAGAGAAGGCAGGGAGAGGGATGGAGGGAGAGAAGGCAGGGAGAGGCAGGGAGAGAAGTCAGGGAGAGAAGGCAGGGAGAGGGAGGGAGGGAGAGAAGGCAGGGAGAGGCAGGGAGAGAAGTCAGGGAGAGGGAGAGAAGGCAGGGAGAGAAGGCAGGGAGAGGGAGGGAGAGAAGGCAGGGAGAGGGAGGGAGAGAAGGCAGGGAGAGAAGGCAGGGAGAGGGAGGAAGGGAGAGAAGGCAGGGAGAGGGAGGGAGAGAAGGCAGGGAGAGGCAGGGAGAGAGGGAGAGAAGTCAGGGAGAGGGAGGGAGAGAAGTCAGGGAGAGGGAGGGAGAGAAGGCAGGGAGAGAAGGCAGGGAGAGGGAGGGAGAGAAGTCAGGGAGAGGGAGGGAGAGAAGGCAGGGAGAGAAGGCAGGGAGAGGGAGGGAGGGAGAGAAGGCAGGGAGAGGCAGGGAGAGAAGGCAGGGAGAGAAGGCAGGGAGAGAAGGCAGGGAGAGAAGGCAGGGAGAGGGAGGGAGGGAGAGAAGGCAGGGAGAGGCAGGGAGAGAAGTCAGGGAGAGGGAGGGAGAGAAGGCAGGGAGAGAAGGCAGGGAGAGAAGGCAGGGAGAGGGAGGGAGAGAAGGCAGGGAGAGAAGGCAGGGAGAGGGAGGAAGGGAGAGAAGGCAGGGAGAGGGAGGGAGAGAAGGCAGGGAGAGGCAGGGAGAGAGGGAGAGAAGTCAGGGAGAGGGAGGGAGAGAAGGCAGGGAGAGAAGGCAGGGAGAGGCAGGGAGAGAGGGAGAGAAGTCAGGGAGAGGGAGGGAGAGAAGTCAGGGAGAGAAGTCAGGGAGAGAAGGCAGGGAGAGGGTGGGAGAGAAGTCAGGGAGAGAAGGCAGGGAGAGGGAGGGAGAGAAGTCAGGGAGAGGGAGGGAGAGAAGTCAGGGAGAGAAGTCAGGGAGAGGGAGGGAGAGAAGGCAGGGAGAGAAGGCAGGGAGAGAAGGCAGGGAGAGAAGGCAGGGAGAGGGAGGGAGGGAGAGAAGGCAGGGAGAGAAGGCAGGGAGAGAAGGCAGGGAGAGAAGGCAGGGAGAGGGAGGGAGGGAGAGAAGGCAGGGAGAGGCAGGGAGAGAAGTCAGGGAGAGGGAGGGAGAGAAGGCAGGGAGAGAAGGCAGGGAGAGAAGGCAGGGAGAGGGAGGGAGAGAAGGCAGGGAGAGGGAGGGAGAGAAGGCAGGGAGAGAAGGCAGGGAGAGGGAGGAAGGGAGAGAAGGCAGGGAGAGGGAGGGAGAGAAGGCAGGGAGAGGCAGGGAGAGAGGGAGAGAAGTCAGGGAGAGGGAGGGAGAGAAGGCAGGGAGAGAAGGCAGGGAGAGGCAGGGAGAGAGGGAGAGAAGTCAGGGAGAGGGAGGGAGAGAAGTCAGGGAGAGAAGTCAGGGAGAGAAGGCAGGGAGAGGGTGGGAGAGAAGTCAGGGAGAGAAGGCAGGGAGAGGGAGGGAGAGAAGTCAGGGAGAGGGAGGGAGAGAAGTCAGGGAGAGAAGTCAGGGAGAGGGAGGGAGAGAAGGCAGGGAGAGAAGGCAGGGAGAGAAGTCAGGGAGAGAAGTCAGGGAGAGAAGGCAGGGAGAGAAGGCAGGGAGAGGGAGGGAGAGAAGTCAGGGAGAGAAGGCAGGGAGAGGGAGGGAGAGAAGTCAGGGAGAGAAGGCAGGGAGAGGGAGGGAGAGAAGTCAGGGAGAGAAGCAAGGGCGGGGGGGAGGAAGTTGAGTTTGCAAAAGGAATCAAATGAGACAAATGCTCTTAACCTTGTGAGTGTACAGTACATTTGTCTTCCATCTATCTCTCCGCCCATCTTGCTCTCTGTCCCTTCAGATCCATCCTCGGTCTCCCATATCTCTAGCTCCCATCTGCTCCCCTTCCAGCTCCTCACGCTCTCACCATCTTCACTCTCTCTCAGTGTCTCCATCCATCCCTCACTCTCTTCTTCTGGTTCCTCCACCAGACCCTCACACCTTTTTCTCAATCTCTTTCCATCGACCCATCCTTGTTTCAAATTCTCACATGTTCTCTCAGTGTGCCTCCATCTCTCTTGGTCTTCGACCACACCGACAGCATCACTGCACAAAATAGTACGCAGCATCATCTGGATGTGTGTGCAACAAACGTTCAACCTTCACCTTCTGTTACCATTTCTGTCAAGCCGTCTACACATACAGTTTGACACATGCGTTCGATAAATCCAACCTATGCACCACACCAAACGCACTTGCAACTGCAAACTCAGCATTCCATTGGAAATGAATGAAATTCTGGTGTACCAAAATGCAAGGAGGTTGTCGGTGTGATCGAGGCATTAGGAACTTCTTCCACGTCCATTATTTTGTCCTCTTTGTCTCTAACCATCTACAGTCAACTCCAAAAGTACTGGGGCCTTTCACTTATACGTGTATTAAAGCAGTCAAAAGTGAAGCATTTGGTCCCATGACTACATCGAGCTTGTGACTCTATACATTTGTTGGATGCATTTGTTGTTTGTTTTTGGTTGTGTTTCAGATTATTTTGTGCCGAATTGAAATGAATGGTAAATAATGTATTGTGTCATTTTGGAGTCACTTTTATTGTATATAAGAATATAATATGTTCCTAAACAGTTCTACATTAATGTGGATTCTACCATGATTAAGGAATTAATTGTTAGTATAAGTGAGAAAGTTACAGAGGCATAAATATCACACCCTGAAAAATGCTAACATCCCCTGTTATTTTAATGGTGAGAGGTTAGCATGTCTTGGGGGTATGATATAAAATGCTAACATCCCCTGTTATTTTAATGGTGAGAGGTTAGCATGTCTTGGGGGTATGATATAAAATGCTAACATCCCCTGTTATTGTAATGGTGAGAGGTTAGCATGTCTTGGGGGTATGATATAAAATGCTAACATCCCCTGTTATTTTAATGGTGAGAGGTTAGCATGTCTTGGGGGTATGATATAAAATGCTAACATCCCCTGTTATTTTAATGGTGAGAGGTTAGCATGTCTTGGGGGTATGATATAAAATGCTAACATCCCCTGTTATTTTAATGGTGAGAGGTTAGCATGTCTTGGGGTATGATATAAAATGCTAACATCCCCTGTTATTTTAATGGTGAGAGGTTAGCATGTCTTGGGGGTATGATATAAAATGCTAACATCCCCTGTTATTTTAATGGTGAGAGGTTAGCATGTCTTGGGGTATGATATAAAATGCTAACATCCCCTGTTATTTTAATGGTGAGAGGTTAGCATGTCTTGGGGGTATGATATAAAATGCTAACATCCCCTGTTATTTTAATGGTGAGAGGTTAGCATGTCTTGGGGGTATGATATAAAATGCTAACATCCCCTGTTATTTTAATGGTGAGAGGTTAGCATGTCTTGGGGTATGATATAAAATGCTAACATCCCCTGTTATTTTAATGGTGAGAGGTTAGCATGTCTTGGGGGTATGATATAAAATGCTAACATCCCCTGTTATTGTAATGGTGAGAGGTTAGCATGTCTTGGGGGTATGATATAAAATGCTAACATCCCCTGTTATTTTAATGGTGAGAGGTTAGCATGTCTTGGGGGTATGATATAAAATGCTAACATCCCCTGTTATTTTAATGGTGAGAGGTTAGCATGTCTTGGGGGTATGATATTTGTGCAGAGCCAAAACAACAACAAAATGTGTCACTGTCCCAATACTGTCTCTCTGTCCTACTTAAAACCCCTCTCTTTATATCCATCTCTCTGTCCTCCTTCCAGACCCTCACTGACTCCCTCTCTGTCTGACTGCCAAAGCGCCCCTTCGCTCAGCATCCGCCTTCACCCTTCTCTTGCTATCTCTTTGCCAGGTTCTCCATTTCTCTCTCAATCACTCTCTCCACAATGTTAATTCAAATTGGCTGGATTGGGAGGACAGCATTGTTCCAATAACGCCAAAAGCACTTACAAGAGCATAATCAATCTCTCTCTCGTTCTCTCCCTCTCTCTCTCCTCTAACTCTGTCGTTACTGACTCAAACTCTCTCTCGTTCTCTCCCTCTCTCTCTCCTCTAACTCTGTCGTTACTGACTCAAACTCTCTCTCTCCTCTAACTCTGTCGTTACTGACTCAAACTCTCTCTCTCCTCTAACTCTGTTGTTACTGACTCAAACTCTCTCTCGTTCTCTCCCTCTCCTCTAACTCTGTCGTTACTGACTCAATCCGAACTATTTTGATTTCATACTTTTTCCACCCCTTCTCATCTCTCCATTCCACCCAACTGTGTGAGCAATTATTTCTCCAGCTACCCTCTACTTACTCTTTCAGTTCAACGTTTGCCCCATTTGCCCCCATTCTCCATCCATCCTTCTGTCTATTGCTTTACACACATCCTCCTCTCATTCTCCTCTCTCTTTCAGAGCAACAGTTCTCACAGCTGCTGCTCTCTGCCTCATGACTCATGACCTCTGCCCCCACTCCTCACCTCTAACCCACACACTTTATCTCTCTCTCCCTTTCTCTCTCTCTCTCTGATGTGTACACCTCTCAACTGACATCAGCTGCACTATCAGGTCGGGAGAGAAGGGTAGCGAAGGCAAGAGAGAGAGGCTGAGAGAGGGAGAGATATACTTCCAATTCATAGAGGCAGGATGCGTTTCCGTGGTAACGTGGTTTCCATCGTAACGGTCCTGCTAAAGATGCCATTAGTGTGAACAAAAAAAAAACACTTGTCGCAATGATGCACTTGTACGCATACAGTTTGCAGGCACACACACACACTCTTACCCACACACACAACAGACACACAACCACCCCCTAACACACACACACACACACAAACACGCACACACACCGTCTAACCCACATACACACACACACACACACACACACCTGAATTCCAGTGCCATCCTCATTCCAATGAGATCTGCTGCATCTCGTTCTAGCCAGTGAGCAGGATCAGTCGGGAGAAATGGATCGTCTTGAACCTGAATGGCAGCATCCTAATTGTCTTTGTTCATGGCCTTTGCTCTGTATTCAGAGCTGTAAACGTCTCAGTGCCACAGACAGAGCAGCAGGGTCTGATCCTGTAACATGGCTCGGGGCTCTACAGCCACTGCGATTGCATTACACTGTCTTTGACTGTTAGACAGTACTGTGTTCAAAGACTGCCTTCAACCACAGTATGCTAGAATGGCCAAACTGATCCTCAACTAACACTGTAGTCTGTCATCAAGACATCATCACACCCACAGGTGGAGGTAGGGGAAAAAAATTGAACAAAAGCACAGTGAAATAAGTGAGAGAGGGATGAGAGAGAGAAATTGGGACATGGGAGGGGGGTCTGTTTTGTTGTGTCATGTCTTTCTGGTTTTCGTTCTTGTTTTGGTACACAGCGTTCTGTGTCTTGAGGGACATTTACATACTGTATTGTTTAAAAGCCTAAGTGCCTCATGCCAATAAAGTCTACTAAGCCTGTTTGACTGCAAATGCAAATCTCTCCCTCAGACAACTCAGACAACATGCGAAGACCAATACAAAGCATCTGTGGTGTGTGTGTGTGTGAGTGTGTGTGTGTGCGTGTGTGTGTGTGTGTGTATGTGTGTGTGTGTGTGTGTGGACTACATAATATACAGAATATGAATATATGCAATATGTCTGACTATAAGGGTTATTATTGTTGAGTATCTATGTCTTTGTGATATGTTGATTTGACATGTCTGAGACAGTCTGTGTGTACATACAGTACCAGTCAATAGTCTGGTGCTCAGGATATGTGGGAACTCCTTCAAGACTGTTGGAAAAGCATTCCTCATGAAGCTGGTTGAGAGAATGCCAAGAGTGTGCAAAGTTGACATTTTTATTTATTTTTATTTCACCTTTATTTAACCAGGTAGGCCAGTTGAGAACAAGTTCTCATTTACAACTGCGACCTGGCCAAGATAAAGCAAAACAGTGTGAAAAACAACAACACAGAGTTACACATAAACAAACATATATTCAATAACACAAGAGAAAAAGCAATGCACAGTGTGTGCAAATGTAGAAGAGCAGGGAGGTAGGCAATAAAAAGGCCATAGAGGCAAAATAATTATACTTTAGCATTAACACTGGAGTAATAGGTGTGCAGATGATGATGTGCAAGTATAGATATTAGGGTGCAAAAGAAGTTAAATAACAATATGGGGATGAGGTACTTGGGTGTGCTATTTACAGATTGGCTGAGTACAGGTACAGTGATCGGTAAGCTGCTCTGACAGCTGATGCTTTGTCATCAAGGCAAAGGGTGGCTACTTTGAACAATCTCAAATCTAAAATATATTTTGATTAGTTTAATACTTTTTTGGTTACTACATGATTCCATATGTGTTAATTCATAGGTTTTTGATGTCTTCACTATTATTCTACCTTGTAGAAAATAGTAAAAATAAAGAAATACCCTTGAATGAGTCGGTGTGTCCTGACCTTTGACTGGTACTGTACATCTGTCTGTATGTATATTGGTGTTTGTGTGTATGTGTGTGAGCGCTGGGCGGGGCTCTGTATGGAGACAGTTGTGGGTTCTGGTTATTTGTAGACGGACGGAGTGAGGAAGGTGTTTGCTCTAATTGAGGAGAACAGGGAAGGGGCACCATTTACATTCATCACAGGAGCTCACTTTGTCTCAACTCAGAGAAGAGGAGAGAAGAAGGGGGAGTGAATGGAGAGATCTCTCTGTGTGATTTCATTGTTTTTCACAAACCTCATAACGAAACTATGGCATTAACTGTGTTTCGTCGGTCTAGTGGGCTGTGGGCCGGAGGCAGGACTTTTGTCCCACCTGGTGTATGGCTGTTTCTTAGTCACTAACATGGGTCACATGAGATGGAGATAGCCTCTGACACTTGAATAGATTGAATTGTCACCTGGAATCCGTGTGGTTTGTTTGTGTGTGTGTGTGTGTATGAGTGTGCGTGCGTGCGTGTGTTATATGGGTTGGTGTTTCAAAGCATTACTGTGTGTGTGTGCTTTTGTTTCTTAGTGTGTGCACATGTGTGTCTCGCAGTGTGAAGCTTTGGCATGGCGCTTCTGGGTAATTGACTGAGCCCATCCTGTGGTCTCCACTCATTCCTTCTGTCTTTCACACCCCTTCCTCCGTCTTCCTCCATTAACAGAGAGCCTGTGATCTTTGTTCGACACAGGAGGCCGAAGGGCAGGACGGAGCAAGGACAAACAAGAGGAGAAGAGAAGGAAGGGGGGAAGATGGGAAATAGAAGTGCAAGGCAAGTGAGAAAGAGGGTGGGTGTGGAAGCCAAAAAAGGAGGGATAAATATGAACGCCCTGCGAAATAGTACGGAGAGAGGGAACGAAAAGAGAGAGTAGTGAGGGAGAAGACTCAGAGGAGAGAGGAGAGCAAAGGATGACCAGGACTGGTCAGAGGGTGGACATGGAGCAACATGGTCCTGATCCCCTCATGGCAAGGGCAGCAAGCCGGTGATAACACTGGGGCTCTGTGTGCTCCAGAATCACTGAGTCATTCCACAGCCTATGAATAGATAGTGCCCATTGCCCGGCCTGCCCGGCCACCTCAGACAGGGCAGAGGCCTCGGTAGATAAGGGTAATAAGGGTCCCAGCATGGGGCCGGGTGCTCTGTCCAGAGGGAGGGGTGTGAGCGCGGGGGATGGGGGAGGCCAGGCCAACACCTGGGCATCTGGAGGACATCGGTCTGCCCCCGTGAGCTGCCAGGGTCCAGGCTGAGGCACTGCCATTACCATCCATAATGAGATAGAGAAAGGGGGGATGGAGACAATGAAAGGAGATGTGTAGGTGAAAGGAATTAAAGAGGAGGAGGATAGGAAGATATGAGAGAGAGAGAGAGAGAGAGAGAGAGAGAGAGAGAGAGAGATAGAGGGGGGGCAGGGAGAGAGATAGAGAGAGGGGGAGCAGGGAGAGAGAGACAGAGAGAGAGAGAGAGAGAGAGAGAGAGAGTGAGATAGAGACACACAGAGAGAGAGAGAGAGAGATAGAGGGGGGGCAGGGAGAGAGATAGAGAGAGGGGGAGCAGGGAGAGAGAGACAGAGAGAGAGAGAGAGAGAGAGAGAGAGAGAGAGAGAGAGAGAGAGAGAGAGAGAGAGTGAGATAGAGACACACAGAGAGAGAGAGAGAGAGAGAGAGAGATAGAGGAGGGGGCAGGGAGAGAGACAGAGAGAGGGGGGAGCAAGGAGAGAGAGACAGAGAGAGAGAGAGAGAGAGAGAGAGAGACAGAGAGAGAGAGAGAGAGAGAGAGAGATAGAGACACACAGAGAGAGAGAGAGAGAGAGAGAGAGAGGGAGAGAGAGAGATGGGGAGAGAGAGACAGAACAGTAATGGTACAGAGTAACCCCAAACAGTTTCAGCTGGACTTTCACCTAATCAAAGAATTAGCCCAGCAGGAGAAGCTCTCCCTTGATAAAGATACCCCCACACTGAGCGGGTCAGACCAGACCTCTTCACTATGTAACCCCACAGACGAGCAATCCCCAGCGGAGAGTCAACCTCCCAGCACAGATTACCACTCCCTCATTGAAATGAAGGACAAATTCACCCAGCTGGAGATAAGGCAGGTGGAGCTGGAACAGCAGGTGATTACACTTCAGTCAGCACACAGGACAGAGACATATCTGCACTTTGGACAGTGGTGAGACAAATACAACAGGAGAAAGAGGAGCAGAACAGAGCACTAGAGGAGAGTATCAGACTGCTGGTGGAGGAGAGGTTGAGGGAGATGGAGGAGAGTGTGAGGGGGATGGAGGAGAGGTTGAGGGAGACGGCGTGTGACAGAGAACAACCCACTAGAGAGGTGGCCACCCCCACAGAGAAGCCAGCAGAACAGCCCACCTCAGCACCCAACAAAAGTCTCGACACCACAGCAGAACAGTCCACACCAGACCCTGAACATAGAGTCGACATCACAGCAGAACAGACAAATGAAGAACCCCAAGCCCAGCGGCTCTCACCCCCTCTGAGCACCCCCCCTGTCAGCCACCCTGATAGCCCTTCTGACAACCCCCCCACACCCACTGAGGACAAACACAAGACACAGATTGTACTACTTATGGACTCAAATGGGAAATATATAGAAGAAAAAAAACTTTTTCCCAAACACAGTGTGTCTAAACTCAGGTGTCCAAACACCCAGAGTGCCCTAGACCTTCTGTCTGAGGCCAAACTAGGCTCACCCAGCCACATAATAATACACACAGGCACAAACGACCTGAGGGCACAGCAGGAAAGAGTGGCCACAGCACTGAAGGGAGTGATTGAAAAGGCTTCTTCTACTTTCCCCAACACACAAGTGGTTATCTCCACCCTGCTACCACAAAAAGACTTCCACCCTGCCACAATACAGCGGGTAAACGCAAGTATTTCCCGTGACTGTGCCTCAAAACCAAACGTTTTCCTGGCCCACCACTGCAGCCTCTATGACCAGGTCCACCTCTACAAGGCAGCAGTGCCCATCTTTGCCCGAACTCTAAAGGACATCGCTCTCAAACGTATCCCCAACACTTCACACAGGAGCAACAGATCAATAGACACCCCACCCAGACCAGCGAGACACCCTCCCAGACCTGCAGGACCCCCCCCCCCCCAGACCTACACATAGAGGACCCACGCCAAGAGGAATTACATCCAGACCACCGCACACCCAGACACATACACACCCCTACCCCAACCAATCAACACCCCCCCACGTCAACCATGCCCGCACCCCATTTAGGCCCCCTCAGATCAGACCTATGCCAATCCTGCCCACCCCATGCACCCCACCCCCGCAAAGAGGGCCTCAACATGGAAGCCACACATACGCCCAGGTAGTGAGCGTGCAAACAGTCCCAACCCCCACTCTCACACTCGCCCAAGCCAATGGCATGTACCAGATGCTCAGCAGGCTCTGCTCACACTTACTGGCCTGAGGCCAAACCACGACCAACAACATTGGACACTTTATGGAACAAAAAGCCTTTACTATTTCATCCTGGAATATCCAAGGCCTGAGGTCATCTGCCTTTGGCCTGAAGAGCAGAAACCCGGACTTCACCAAAGAAATCGGTAATACAGACATTGTCATCCTGCAAGAAACCTGGTATAGAGGAGTCGGACCCACTGGTTGCCCTCTAGGTTACAGAGAGCTGGTAGTCCCATCCACCAAACTATCAGGTGTGAAACAGGGAAGGGACTCAGGGGGTATGCTAATTTGGTATAGAGCAGACCTAACTCACTCCATTAAATTAATCAAAACAGGAACATTCTACATTTGGCTAGAAATTCAAAAGGAAATTATCCTAACAGAGAAAAATGTCCTCCTGTGTGCTACCTATATCCCCCCACTAGAATCCCCATATTTTAATGAAGACAGCTTCTCCATCCTGGAGGGGGAAATCAATCATTTCCAGTCCCAGGGACATGTACTAGTCTGTGGCGACCTAAATGCCAGAACCGGACAAGAACCTGACACCCTCAGCACACAGGGGGACAAACACCTGCCTGGAGGTGACAGCATTCCCTCCCCCGTATGCCCCCTGAGGCACAACTATGACAATATAACCAACAAAAACGGGTCACAACTCCTGCAGCTCTGTCGCACGCTGGGTATGTACATAGTCAATGGTAGGCTTTGAGGGGACTCCTATGGTAGGTACACCTATAGCTCATCTCTTGGCAGTAGTACTGTAGACTACTTTATCACTGACCTCAACCCAGAGTCTCTCAGAGCGTTCACAGTCAGCCCACTGACACCCCTATCAGACCACAGCAAAATCACAGTCTACCTAAACAGAGCAATACTCAATCATGAGGCATCAAAGCCAAAGGAACTGAGTAACATTAAGAAATGCTATAGATGGAAGGAATGCAGTTTGGAAACCTACCAAAAAACAATTAGGCAACAACAAATTCAATCCCTTTTAGACAATTTCCTGGGTAAAACGTTCCACTGTAATAGTGAAGGTGTAAACTTGGCAGTAGAAAATCTTAACAGTATATTTGACCTCTAAGCTTCCCTATCAAATCTAAAAAACTCAAATATAAAACCAAAGAAAATTAACAACAATGACAAATGGTTTGATGAAGAATGCAAAAATCTAAGAAAGAAATTGAGAAACCTGTCCAACCAAAAACATAGAGACCCGGAAAACCTGAGTCTACGCCTTCACTATGGTGAATCACTAAAACAATACAGAAATACACTACGGAAAAAGAAGGAACAGCATGTCAGAAATCAGCTCAATGTAATTGAAGAATCCATAGACTCTAACCACTTCTGGGAAAATTGGAAAACACTAAACAAACAACAACACGAAGAATTATCTATCCAAAATGGAGATGTATGGGTAAACCACTTCTCCAATCTTTTTGGCTCTATAACAAAGAATAAAGAGCAAAAACATATACATGATCAAATACAGATCTTAGAATCAACTATTAAAGACTACCAGAACCCACTGGATTCTCCAATTACATTGAATGAGTTACAGGACGAAATAAAAACCCTCCAACCCAAAAAGGCCTGTGGTGTTGATGGTGTCGTCAATGAAATGATCAAATATACAGACAACAAATTCCAATTGGCTATACTAAAACTCTTTAACATCATCCTTAGCTCTGGCATCTTCCCCAATATTTGGAACCAAGGACTGATCACCCCAATCCACAAAAATGGAGACAAATTTGACCCCAATAACTACCGTGGAATATGCGTCAACAGTAACCTTGGGAAAATCCTCTGCATTATCATTAACAGCAGACTCGTACACTTCCTCAATGAAAACAATGTACTGAGCAAATGTCAAATTGGCTTTTTACCAAATTACCGTACACCCTAATTGACAACCAAACAAACCAAAACAAAGGCAAAGTCTTCTCATGCTTTGTTGATTTCAAAAAAGCCTTTGACTCAATTTGGCATGAGGGTCTGCTATACAAACTGATGGAAAGTGGTGTTGGGGGTAAAACATACGACATCATAAAATCCATGTACACAAACAACAAGTGTGCGGTTAAAATTGGCAAAAAAACACACAAATTTCTTCACACAGGGTCGTGGGGTTAGACAGGGATGCAGCTTAAGCCCCACCCTCTTCAACATATATATCAACGAACTGGAGCGGGCACTAGAAAAGTCTGCAGCACCCGGCCTCACCCTACTAGAATCTGAAGTCAAATGTCTGCTGTTTGCTGATGATCTGGTGCTTCTGTCACCAACCAAGGAGGGCCTACAGCAGCACCTAGATCTTATGCACAGATTCTGTCAGACCTGGGCCCTGACAGTAAATCTCAGTAAGACCAAAATAATGGTGTTCCAAAAAAGGTCCAGTCACCAGGACCACAAATACAAATTCCATCTAGACACTGTTGCCCTAGAGCACACAAAAAACTATACATACCTTGGCCTAAACATCAGCGCCACAGGTAACTTCCACAAAGCTGTGAACGATCTGAGAGACAAGGCAAGAAGGGCATTCTATGCCATCAAAAGGAACATAAATTTCAACATACCAATTAGGATTTGGCTAAAAATACTTGAATCAGTCATAGAGCCCATTGCCCTTTATGGTTGTGAGGTCTGGGGTCCGCTCACCAACCAAGACTTCACAAAATGGGACAAACACCAAATTGAGACTCTGCACGCAGAATTCTGCAAAAATATCCTCCGTGTACAACATAGAACACCAAATAATGCATGCAGAGCAGAATTAGGCCGATACTCACTAATTATCAAAATCCAGAAAAGAGCTGTTAAATTCTATAACCACCTAAAAGGAAGCGATTCCCAAACCTTCCACAACAAAGCCATCACCTACAGAGAGATGAACCTGGAGAAGAGTCCCCTAAGCAAGCTGGTCCTGGGGCTCTGTTCACAAACACACCCTACAGAGCCCCATGACAGCAGCACAATTAGACCCAACCAAATCATGAGAAAACAAAAAGATAATTACTTGACACATTGGAAAGAATTAACAAAAAAACAGAGCAAACTAGAATGCTATTTGGCCCTACACAGAGAGTACACAGCGGCAGAATACCTGACCACTGTGACTGACCCAAAATTAAGGAAAGCTTTGACTATGTACAGACTCAGCGAGCATAGCCTTGCTATTTGAGAAAGGCCGCCGTAGGCAGACATGGCTCTCAAGAGAAGACAGGCTATGGGCTCACTGCCCACAAAATGAGGTGGAAACTGAGTTGCACTTCCTAACCTCCTGCCCAATGTATGACCATATTAGAGAGACATATTTCCCTCAGATTACACAGATCCACAAAGAATTCAAAAACAAATCCAATTTTGAAAAACTCCCATATCTACTGGGTGAAATTCCAGTGTGCCATCAGAGCAGCAAGATTTGTGATCTGTTGCCACGAGAAAAGGGCAACCCGTGAAGAACACGCAACATTGTAAATACAACCAATATCTATGCTTTTTTATTTTATCTTGTGTCCTTTACCATTTGTACATTGTAAAAACACTGTATATATATATAATATGACATTTGTAATGTCTTTATTGTTTTGAAACTTCTGTATGTGTGATGTCTACTGTTAATTTTTGATTGTTTATTTCACTTTATATATTATCTACCTTACTTGCTTTGGCAATGTTAACACATGTTTCCCATGCCAATAAAGCCCCTTGAATTGAAAAAATTGACAGAGAGAGGGGGAGAGAGAGAAAGACAGAGACATAGAGAGACACAGAGAGAGAGAGAGAGAGGGGGGGAGATGGGGAGAGAGAGACACAGAGAGAGAGAGACACAGGGAGAGAGAGAGAGAGGGGGAGATGGGGAGAGAGAGACAGAGAGATAATGATAGAGAGAGACAGAGAGAGGGGGAGAGAGAGATGGGAGAGAGAGAGACACCGAAAGAGACAGAGAAAGGGGGAGAGAGAGACAGAGAGAGGGGGAGAGAGAGACAGAGAGACAGAGAGAGGGGGAGAGAGAGAGATGGAGAGAGAGAGACACAGAGAGAGGGGGAGAGAGAGACAGACAGACGAAAAATGTTGAGAAAAGTTGCAGTTGAGTTTTAAAATGGTCCACATTCTAAATGGGCAGAGAGTCAGAATGGGGGAAATAGGACACGTATATTTAGGGCTCTCTCTCCTCCTGACTCTCTCTCTCCTCCTGACTCTCTCTCTCCTCCTGACTCTCTCTCTCCTCCTGACTCTCTCTCTCCTCCTGACTCTCCCTCCTGACTCTCTCTCTCTCCTCCTGACTCTCTCTCTCCTCCTGACTCTCTCTCTCCTCCTGACTCTCTCTCTCCTCCTGACTCTCTCTCTCCTCCTGACTCTCTCTCTCTCCTCCTGACTCTCTCTCTCCTCCTGACTCTCCCCTCCCGACTCTCTCTCTCCTCCTGACTCTCTCTCTCCTCCTGACTCTCTCTCTCTCCTCCTGACTCTCTCTCTCTCCTCCTGACTCTCTCTCTCCTCCTGACTCTCTCTCTCCTCCTGACTCTCTCTCTCCTCCTGACTCTCTCTCTCCTCCTGACTCTCTCTCTCCTCCTGACTCTCTCTCTCCTCCTGACTCTCTCTCTCCTCCTGACTCTCTCTCTCTCCTCCTGACTCTCTCTCTCCTCCTGACTCTCTCTCTCCTCCTGACTCTCTCTCTCCTCCTGACTCTCTCTCTCCTCCTGACTCTCTCTCTCCTCCTGACTCTCTCTCTCCTCCTGACTCTCTCTCTCCTCCTGACTCTCTCTCTCCTCCTGACTCTCTCTCTCCTCCTGACTCTCTCTCTCCTCCTGATTCTCTCTCTCTCCTCCTGATTCTCTCTCTCTCCTCCTGATTCTCTCTCTCTCCTCCTGATTCTCTCTCTCTCCTCCTGACTCTCTCTCTCCTCCTGACTCTCTCTCTCCTCCTGACTCTCTCTCTCCTCCTGACTCTCTCTCTCCTCCTGTCTCTCTCTCTCCTCCTGACTCTCTCTCTCCTCCTGACTCTCTCTCTCCTCCTGACTCTCTCTCTCCTCCTGACTCTCTCTCTCCTCCTGACTCTCCCCTCCTGACTCTCTCTCTCCTCCTGACTCTCTCTCTCCTCCTGACTCTCTCTCTCTCCTCTTGACTCTCTCTCTCCTCTTGACTCTCTCTCTCCTCTTGACTCTCTCTCTCCTCCTGACTCTCTCTCTCCTCCTGACTCTCTCTCTCCTCCTGACTCTCTCTCTCCTCCTGACTCTCTCTCTCCTCCTGACTCTCTCTCTCCTCCTGACTCTCTCTCTCCTCCTGACTCTCTCTCTCCTCCTGACTCTCTCTCTCCTCCTGACTCTCTCTCTCCTCCTGACTCTCTCTCTCCTCCTGACTCTCTCTCTCCTCCTGACTCTCTCTCTCCTCCTGACTCTCTCTCTCCTCCTGACTCTCTCTCTCCTCCTGACTCTCCCCTCCTGACTCTCTCTCTCCTCCTGACTCTCTCTCTCTCCTCCTGACTCTCTCTCTCTCCTCTTGACTCTCTCTCTCCTCTTGACTCTCTCTCTCCTCTTGACTCTCTCTCTCCTCCTGACTCTCTCTCTCCTCCTGACTCTCTCTCTCCTCCTGACTCTCTCTCTCCTCCTGACTCTCTCTCTCCTCCTGACTCTCTCTCTCCTCCTGACTCTCTCTCTCCTCCTGACTCTCTCTCTCCTCCTGACTCTCTCTCTCCTCCTGACTCTCTCTCTCCTCCTGACTCTCTCTCTCCTCCTGACTCTCTCTCTCCTCCTGACTCTCTCTCTCCTCCTGATTCTCTCTCTCTCCTCCTGACTCTCTCTCTCCTCCTGACTCTCTCTCTCCTCCTGACTCTCTCTCTCCTCCTGACTCTCTCTCTCCTCCTGACTCTCTCTCTCCTCCTGACTCTCTCTCTCCTCCTGACTCTCTCTCTCCTCCTGACTCTCTCTCTCCTCCTGACTCTCTCTCTCCTCCTGATTCTCTCTCTCTCCTCCTGATTCTCTCTCTCCTCCTGACTCTCTCTCTCCTCCTGACTCTCTCTCTCCTCCTGACTCTCTCTCTCCTCCTGACTCTCTCTCTCCTCCTGACTCTCTCTCTCCTCCTGACTCTCTCTCTCCTCCTGACTCTCTCTCCTCCTGACTCTCTCTCTCCTCCTGACTCTCTCTCTCCTCCTGACTCTCTCTCTCTCCTCCTGACTCTCTCTCCTCCTGACTCTCTCTCTCCTCCTGACTCTCTCTCTCTCCTCCTGACTCTCTCTCTCCTCCTGACTCTCTCTCTCCTCCTGACTCTCTCTCTCCTCCTGACTCTCTCTCTCCTCCTGACTCTCTCTCTCCTCCTGACTCTCTCTCTCCTCCTGACTCTCTCTCTCTCCTCCTGACTCTCTCTCTCCTCCTGACTCTCTCTCTCTCCTCCTGACTCTCTCTCTCTCCTCCTGACTATCTCTCTCTCCTCCTGACTCTCTCTCTCCTCCTGACTCTCTCTCTCTCCTCCTGACTCTCTCTCTCTCCTCCTGACTCTCTCTCTCCTCCTGACTCTCCCCTCCTGACTCTCTCTCTCCTCCTGACTCTCTCTCTCCTCCTGACTATCTCTCTCTCCTCCTGACTCTCTCTCTCCTCCTGACTCTCCCCTCCTGACTCTCTCTCTCCTCCTGACTCTCTCTCTCCTCCTGACTATCTCTCTCTCCTCCTGACTCTCTCTCTCCTCCTGACTCTCTCTCTCCTCCTGACTCTCCCCTCCTGACTCTCTCCTCCTGACTCTCCCCTCCTGACTCTCTCTCTCTCCTCCTGACTCTCTCTCTCCTCCTGACTCTCCCCTCCTGACTCTCTCTCTCTCCTCCTGACTCTCTCTCTCCTCCTGACTCTCCCCTCCTGACTCTCTCTCTCCTCCTGACTCTCTCTCTCTCCTCCTGACTCTCTCTCTCCTCCTGACTCTCTCTCTCTCTCCTCCTGACTCTCTCTCTCCTCCTGACTCTCCCCTCCTGACTCTCTCTCTCCTCCTGACTCTCTCTCTCTCTCCTCCTGACTCTCTCTCTCTCCTCCTGACTCTCTCTCTCCTCCTGACTCTCTCTCTCTCCTCCTGACTCTCTCTCTCCTCCTGACTCTCTCTCTCTCCTCCTGACTCTCTCTCTCTCCTCCTGACTCTCTCTCTCCTCCTGACTCTCTCTCTCCTCCTGACTCTCTCTCTCTCCTCCTGACTCTCTCTCTCCTCCTGACTCTCTCTCTCCTCCTGACTCTCTCTCTCCTCCTGACTCTCCCCTCCTGACTCTCTCTCTCTCCTCCTGACTCTCTCTCTCCTCCTGACTCTCCCCTCCTGACTCTCTCTCTCCTCCTGACTCTCTCTCTCCTCCTGACTATCTCTCTCTCCTCCTGACTCTCTCTCTCCTCCTGACTCTCCCCTCCTGACTCTCTCTCTCCTCCTGACTATCTCTCTCTCCTCCTGACTCTCTCTCTCCTCCTGACTCTCCCCTCCTGACTCTCTCCTCCTGACTCTCCCCTCCTGACTCTCTCTCTCTCCTCCTGACTCTCTCTCTCCTCCTGACTCTCCCCTCCTGACTCTCTCTCTCTCCTCCTGACTCTCTCTCTCCTCCTGACTCTCCCCTCCTGACTCTCTCTCTCCTCCTCCTGACTCTCTCTCTCTCTCCTCCTGACTCTCTCTCTCTCCCTCCTGACTCTCTCTCTCCTCCTGACTCTCTCTCTCTCTCCTCCTGACTCTCTCTCTCCTCCTGACTCTCCCCTCCTGACTCTCTCTCTCCTCCTGACTCTCTCTCTCTCTCCTCCTGACTCTCTCTCTCTCCTCCTGACTCTCTCTCTCCTCCTGACTCTCTCTCTCTCCTCCTGACTCTCTCTCTCCTCCTGACTCTCTCTCTCCTCCTGACTCTCTCTCTCTCCTCCTGACTCTCTCTCTCCTCCTGACTCTCTCTCTCCTCCTGACTCTCTCTCTCTCCTCCTGACTCTCTCTCTCCTCCTGACTCTCTCTCTCCTCCTGACTCTCTCTCTCCTCCTGACTCTCCCCTCCTGACTCTCTCTCTCTCCTCCTGACTCTCTCTCTCCTCCTGACTCTCCCCTCCTGACTCTCTCTCTCCTCCTGACTCTCCCCTCCTGACTCTCTCTCTCTCCTCCTGACTCTCTCTCTCCTCCTGACTCTCTCTCTCTCCTCCTGACTCTCTCTCTCCTCCTGACTCTCTCTCTCCTCCTGACTCTCTCTCTCTCCTCCTGACTCTCTCTCTCCTCCTGACTCTCTCTCTCCTCCTGACTCTCTCTCTCTCCTCCTGACTCTCTCTCTCCTCCTGACTCTCTCTCTCCTCCTGACTCTCTCTCTCCTCCTGACTCTCCCCTCCTGACTCTCTCTCTCTCCTCCTGACTCTCTCTCTCCTCCTGACTCTCCCCTCCTGACTCTCTCTCTCCTCCTGACTCTCCCCTCCTGACTCTCTCTCTCCTCCTGACTCTCCCCTCCTGACTCTCTCTCTCTCCTCCTGACTCTCACTCTCCTCCTGACTCTCCCCTCCTGACTCTCTCTCTCCTCCTGACTCTCACTCTCCTCCTGACTCTCCCCTCCCGACTCTCTCGCTCTCCTCCTGACTCTCTCTCTCCTCCTGACTCTCTCTCTCCTCCTGACTCTCCCCTCCCGACTCTCTCTCTCTCCTCCTGACTCTCTCTCTCCTCCTGACTCTCTCTCTCTCCTCCTGACTCTCTCTCCTGACTCTCTCTCTCCTGACTCTCTCTCTCCTCCTGACTCTCTCTCTCCTCCTGACTCTCTCTCTCCTCCTGACTCTCTCTCTCCTCCTGACTATCTCTCTCTCCTCCTGACTCTCTCTCTCCCTCCCCCTCTCTTTGTGTCTCTCTGTCTCTCTCTCTCCCCCTCACTCTGTTTTCTCTCCCCCTCTCTCTGTATCTCTCTCTCCCCCTCTCTCTGTATCTCTCTCTCCCCCTCACTCTGTGTCTCTCTCTCCCCCTCTCTCTGTGTCTCTCTCTCCCCCTCACTGTCTCTCTCTCCCCCTCTCTCTGTGTCTCTCTCTCCCCCTCACTCTGTCTCTCTCTCCCCCTCTCTATGTGTCTCTCTATATCTCTCTCTCCCCCTCACTCTGTGTCTCTCTCTCCCCCTCTCTCTGTGTCTCTCTCTCCCCCTCACTCTGTGTCTCTCTCTCCCCCTCACTCTGTCTCTCTCTCCCCCTCTCTATGTGTCTCTCTGTATCTCTCTCTCCCCCTCACTCTGTGTCTCTCTCTCTCCCCCTCTCTCTGTGTCTCTCTCTCCCCCTCACTGTGTCTCTCTCTCCCCCTCTCTCTGTGTCTCTCTCTCCCCCTCACTGTGTCTCTCTCTCCCCCTCTCTCTGTGTCTCTCTCTCCCCCTTACTGTGTCTCTCTCTCCCCCTCTCTCTGTGTCTCTCTCTCCCCCTCACTGTGTCGCTCTCTCCCCCTCTCTCTGTGTCTCTCTCTCCCCCTCACTGTGTCTCTCTCTCCCCCTCTCTCTGTGTCTCTCTCTCCCCCTCACTCTGTGTCTCTCTCTCCCCCTCACTCTGTCTCTCTCTCCCCCTCTCTTTGTGTCTCTCTGTCTCTCTCTCTCCCCCTCACTCTGTTTTCTCTCCCCCTCACTCTCTCTCTCTCCCTCTCTCTGTGTCTCTCTCTCCCCCTCTCTCTGTATCTCTCTCTCCCCCTCTCTCTGTATCTCTCTCTCCCCCTCACTCTGTGTCTCTCTCTCCCCCTCTCTCTGTGTCTCTCTCTCCCCCTCACTGTGTCTCTCTCTCCCCCTCTCTCTGTGTCTCTCTCTCCCCCTCACTGTGTCTCTCTCTCCCCTCTCTCTCTGTGTCTCTCTCTCCCCCTCACTGTGTCTCTCTCTCCCCCTCTCTCTGTGTCTCTCTCTCCCCCTCACTGTGTCTCTCTCTCCCCCTCTCTCTGTGTCTCTCTCTCCCCCTCACTCTGTCTCTCTCTCCCCCTCTCTATGTGTCTCTCTCTCCCCCTCACTCTCCCTCTCCCCCTCAATATGTCTCTCGCTCAAAAGAGGAGCACACACACTGAACTGTCACATTTCTAAACCAGGACAAAAAGGGGGTACTAGGAGACAGGGAGGAAGAAAAAGAGGTCGAGAAACAATGCCAAAAAGAAGGAGAGCAGACAAAAACGAGCCCAAAAGATGGGTTCCAGTGTGTTCCTTCCCTCCGCACCACGTCATGAACCAGAACCACAGCAACAGCACCTAATCACTCAGAGCCATAAAACCAACAGAGAGCCAGCCGGACAGAGAGGCTCTTTATTTTAATTCCCTTATCGTTTACAAATGCTTCTAATTGCTGCAGTGTTTTAGGGAGACATGGCTCTGTGGTGCAGAACAGCACATTACTATAATAGAATACAGGACCTCGCTGATTAGTACAACAAAAGGTGCTATTGTAAGCCATAATTGAGAATATAAATGTGTGCAGAAAGACCAACTCAACAGGATTTAAATGAAAGCCCCCGGTAAAGAAAAGAGGAAGGGGAGTGTTCCTCACGGGGGAAACATGGTGTTCCTGCTCTCGTGCTCACATCATTGCCCTAAAATGACAACGGATATAGTGCCCTAGGGAGGCAAGTGCCACTCCTTATGTCCACCCCTTCCCTCACAGGAAGAAGGACATTGGCTTCCATAAACAAGGCATGGGCATAATTGGTGTCAGTGAATTCACTGTTGTACTGTGATTAAATGCTTCAACTAGCTTGCTGCACTCATCCCCCCACAACAATTAGGCCTGGACACATTTCAGCTCCATCATTTAGCTCTCTCTCTCTCTCTCTCTCTCTCTCTCTCTCTCTCTCTCTCTCTCTCTCTCTCTCTCTCTCTCTCTCTCTCTCTCTCTCTCTCTCTCTCTCTCTCTCTCTCTCTCTCTCTCTCTCTCTCTCTCTCTCTCTCTCTCTCTCTCTCTCTCTCTCTCTCTCTCTCTCTCTCTCTCTCTCTCTCTCTCTCGATTTTGGCCACTAGATGGCAGCAGTGTATGTGCAAAGTTTTAGACTGATCCAATGAACCATTGCATTTCTGTTAAACCGTGTATCAAGACTGCCCAAATGTGCCTAATTGGTTTATTAATACATGTTCAAGTTCATAATTGTGCACTCTCCTCAAACAATAGAATGGTATTCTTTCACTGAAATAGCTACTGCAAATTGGACAGTGCAGTTAGATTAACAATGCAGTGCAAATCAAATATTTATGGTGTCACGCACGTCTTCTGTTGTTTGATTGTGCTGATAAATAATGTGTTGACCGTGATTCATATTGGATTAGATTCCTCGGGGGTCATTTGGTTACTTTTCTTGTTTGCATCTATTGCTGACGTTGTGATATTTAAATCCCAGCACCACTGTAGGTGAGGATGCGATCTCTTTCATATTGAAGACCGGCCTGGCTGGCTGGTGTAGTCTAGATGAACTGCTGTTCCAGTGGGATGCCCCGAGGTGATAACCTACATCACCAGCTATTTGTCAAGCTATCAAGTTAACCTTGAAGACTTGTCAAGTAGCACATCTAGAAATTCCTTCACAAGACTTGATATCATAAGAGGCTAATGATGATCACTAAATAGAGTGATTGGTATGTAAGCTAGATACTGTAGCAATATACAGTACCAGCAACTCTAGTGAATGGAAGAATGATCTATCCTAGACTGCTTCAATCTGCACACTTCCATCTCTCTTTCCTTCTCTCTCTCTCCTATCTCTTTCCTTCTATCTCTCTTTCCTTCTTTCCATCTCTCTTTCCTTCTCTCTCACCTTCCATCTCTCTTTCCATCTCTATTTCCTTCATCTCTCTTTCCATCTCTCTCTCCTTCTATCTCAATTTCCTTCCATCTCTCTCTCCTTCTATCTCTCTTTCCATCTCTCCCTCCTTCTATCTCTCTTTCCTTCTCTCTTTCTATCTCTTTCTCCTTCTATCTCTCTTTCTATCTCTTTCTCCTTCTATCTCTCTTTCCTTCTCTTTCTCCTTCCATCTCTCTTTCCATCTCTCTCCTTCTATCCCTCTTTCCTTCTCGCACTCCATCTCTCCTTCCATCTCTCTCTCCTTCTGTCATGCAGTAATGCACTTGCTCCTCTCTCACTTATCTCTCACCCTTCTCTCTCTTCCATCTTATTTATTGATACAGATGTGAATACAGCTTCCATCTATCCATCTTTCTTTTCTCTCCGCCTCAACC
>NC_088225.1:11769155-12014155 GCF_036934945.1 Oncorhynchus masou masou | reverse complement strand
TATGTATGGCCGTGGCACAAGGGGCAGGGTCAGTGACACGTATGTATGGCAGTGACACAAGGGGCAGGGTCAGTAACACGTATGTATGGCCGTGGCACAAGGGGCAGGGTCAGTGACACGTATGTATGGCCGTGGCACAAGGGGCAGGGTCAGTGACACGTATGTATGGCCGTGGCACAAGGGGCAGGGTCAGTGACACGTATGTATGGCCGTGGCACAAGGGGCAGGGTCAGTGACACGTATGTATGGCCGTGGCACAAGGGGCAGGGTCAGTGACACGTATGTATGGCCGTGGCACAAGGGGCGGGGTCAGTGACACGTATGTATGGCAGTGACACAAGGGGCAGGGTCAGTGACACGTATGTATGGCCGTGGCACAAGGGGCAGTGTCAGTGACACGTATGTATGGCAGTGACACAAGGGGCAGGGTCAGTGACACGTATGTATGGCCGTGGCACAAGGGGCAGGGTCAGTGACACGTATGTATGGCCGTGGCACAAGGGGCAGGGTCAGTGACACGTATGTATGGCAGTGACACAAGGGGCAGGGTCAGTGACACGTATGTATGGCCGTGGCACAACAGGCAGGGTCAGTGACACGTATGTATGGCTGTGGCACAAGGGGCAGGGTCAGTGACACGTATGTATGGCCGTGACACAAGGGGCAGGGTCAGTGACACGTATGTATGGCCGTGGCACAAGGGGCAGGGTCAGTGACACGTATGTATGGCCGTGACACAAGGGGCAGGGTCAGTGATACGTATGTATGGCCGTGGCACAAGGGGCAGGGTCAGTGACACGTATGTATGGCCGTGGCACAAGGGGCAGGGTCAGTGACACGTATGTATGGCCGTGGCACAAGGGGCAGGGTCAGTGACACGTATGTATGGCCGTGGCACAAGGGGCAGGGTCAGTGACACGTATGTATGGCCGTGGCACAAGGGGCAGGGTCAGTGACACGTATGTATGGCCGTGGCACAAGGGGCGGGGTCAGTGACACGTATGTATGGCAGTGACACAAGGGGCAGGGTCAGTGACACGTATGTATGGCCGTGGCACAAGGGGCAGTGTCAGTGACACGTATGTATGGCAGTGACACAAGGGGCAGGGTCAGTGACACGTATGTATGGCCGTGGCACAAGGGGCAGGGTCAGTGACACGTATGTATGGCCGTGGCACAAGGGGCAGGGTCAGTGACACGTATGTATGGCAGTGACACAAGGGGCAGGGTCAGTGACACGTATGTATGGCCGTGGCACAACAGGCAGGGTCAGTGACACGTATGTATGGCTGTGGCACAAGGGGCAGGGTCAGTGACACGTATGTATGGCCGTGACACAAGGGGCAGGGTCAGTGACACGTATGTATGGCCGTGGCACAAGGGGCAGGGTCAGTGACACGTATGTATGGCCGTGACACAAGGGGCAGGGTCAGTGACACGTATGTATGGCCGTGGCACAAGGGGCAGGGTCAGTGACACGTATGTATGGCCGTGGCACAAGGGGCAGGGTCAGTGACACGTATGTATGGCTGTGGCACAAGGGGCAGGGTCAGTGACACGTATGTATGGCCGTGGCACAAGGGGCAGGGTCAGTGACACGTATGTATGGCTGTGGCACAAGGGGCAGGGTCAGTGACACGTATGTATGGCCGTGGCACAAGGGGCGGGGTCAGTGACACGTATGTATGGCCGTGGCACAAGGGGCAGTGTCAGTGACACGTATGTATGGCAGTGACACAAGGGGCAGGGTCAGTGACACGTATGTATGGCCGTGGCACAAGGGGCAGGGTCAGTGACACGTATGTATGGCCGTGGCACAAGGGGCAGGGTCAGTGACACGTATGTATGGCAGTGACACAAGGGGCAGGGTCAGTGACACGTATGTATGGCCGTGGCACAACAGGCAGGGTCAGTGACACGTATGTATGGCTGTGGCACAAGGGGCAGGGTCAGTGACACGTATGTATGGCCGTGACACAAGGGGCAGGGTCAGTGACACGTATGTATGGCCGTGGCACAAGGGGCAGGGTCAGTGACACGTATGTATGGCCGTGACACAAGGGGCAGGGTCAGTGATACGTATGTATGGCCGTGGCACAAGGGGCAGGGTCAGTGACACGTATGTATGGCCGTGGCACAAGGGGCAGGGTCAGTGACACGTATGTATGGCCGTGGCACAAGGGGCAGGGTCAGTGACACGTATGTATGGCCGTGGCACAAGGGGCAGGGTCAGTGACACGTATGTATGGCCGTGGCACAAGGGGCAGGGTCAGTGACACGTATGTATGGCCGTGGCACAAGTGGCAGGGTCAGTGACACGTATGTATGGCCGTGGCACAGGGGCAGGGTCAGTGACACGTATGTATGGCCGTGACACAAGGGGCAGGGTCAGTGACACGTATGTATGGCCGTGGCACAAGGGGCAGGGTCAGTGACACGTATGTATGGCCGTGGCACAAGGGGCAGGGTCAGTGACACGTATGTATGGCAGTGACACAAGGGGCAGGGTCAGTGACACGTATGTATGGCAGTGACACAAGGGGCAGGGTCAGTGACACGTATGTATGGCAGTGACACAAGGGGCAGGGTCAGTGACACGTATGTATGGCCGTGGCACAAGGGGCAGGGTCAGTGACACGTATGTATGGCCGTGGCACAAGGGGCAGGGTCAGTGACACGTATGTATGGCCGTGGCACAAGTGGCAGGGTCAGTGACACGTATGTATGGCCGTGGCACAAGGGGCAGGGTCAGTGACACGTATGTATGGCCGTGGCACAAGGGGCAGGGTCAGTGACACGTATGTATGGCTGTGGCACAAGGGGCAGGGTCAGTGACACGTATGTATGGCCGTGGCACAAGGGGCAGGGTCAGTGACACGTATGTATGGCCGTGGCACAAGGGGCAGGGTCAGTGACACGTATGTATGGCCGTGGCACAAGGGGCGGGGTCAGTGACACGTATGTATGGCCGTGGCACAAGGGGCAGTGTCAGTGACACGTATGTATGGCAGTGACACAAGGGGCAGGGTCAGTGACACGTATGTATGGCCGTGGCACAAGGGGCAGGGTCAGTGACACGTATGTATGGCCGTGGCACAAGGGGCAGGGTCAGTGACACGTATGTATGGCAGTGACACAAGGGGCAGGGTCAGTGACACGTATGTATGGCCGTGGCACAACAGGCAGGGTCAGTGACACGTATGTATGGCTGTGGCACAAGGGGCAGGGTCAGTGACACGTATGTATGGCCGTGACACAAGGGGCAGGGTCAGTGACACGTATGTATGGCCGTGGCACAAGGGGCAGGGTCAGTGACACGTATGTATGGCCGTGACACAAGGGGCAGGGTCAGTGATACGTATGTATGGCCGTGGCACAAGGGGCAGGGTCAGTGACACGTATGTATGGCCGTGGCACAAGGGGCAGGGTCAGTGACACGTATGTATGGCCGTGGCACAAGGGGCAGGGTCAGTGACACGTATGTATGGCCGTGGCACAAGGGGCAGGGTCAGTGACACGTATGTATGGCCGTGGCACAAGGGGCAGGGTCAGTGACACGTATGTATGGCCGTGGCACAAGTGGCAGGGTCAGTGACACGTATGTATGGCCGTGGCACAAGGGGCAGGGTCAGTGACACGTATGTATGGCCGTGACACAAGGGGCAGGGTCAGTGACACGTATGTATGGCCGTGGCACAAGGGGCAGGGTCAGTGACACGTATGTATGGCCGTGGCACAAGGGGCAGGGTCAGTGACACGTATGTATGGCAGTGACACAAGGGGCAGGGTCAGTGACACGTATGTATGGCAGTGACACAAGGGGCAGGGTCAGTGACACGTATGTATGGCAGTGACACAAGGGGCAGGGTCAGTGACACGTATGTATGGCCGTGGCACAAGGGGCAGGGTCAGTGACACGTATGTATGGCCGTGGCACAAGGGGCAGGGTCAGTGACACGTATGTATGGCCGTGGCACAAGGGGCAGGGTCAGTGACACGTATGTATGGCCGTGGCGCAAAGGGCAGGGTCAGTGACACGTATGTACGGCCGTGGCACAAGGGGCAGGGTCAGTGACACGTATGTATGGCCGTGGCACAAGGGGCAGGGTCAGTGACACGTATGTATGGCCGTGGCACAAGGGGCAGGGTCAGTGTCACGTATGTATGGCTGTGGCACAAGGGGCAGGGTCAGTGACACGTATGTATGGCCGTGACACAAGGGGCAGGGTCAGTGACACGTATGTATGGCCGTGACACAAGGGGCAGGGTCAGTGGATGTCGTACCTGTCGATAGAGATGTGTGGGGTAAATGTCATTTGACTGTCCAATGCTATCCTCCATGGTGTAATGGGGATATAGGGGGATGAATGGCTGGCTGGTGGACCCTGTTGACGCAGGGTCAAACGTGGAAGGGGGAGCAGAGATAATGCTTTATCCACAATGGAAGCCGTTGTGCTGAAAGCGCGTCAGTTGGAAAGCCCAGCGGACGGCCTCATTCCGGGCAGCTTTTTTTTGGAGGCTGTTTGAAATTCTAGGAGTTTCTGGGAGCCCATTTTGTACAGCTGTGTTTGTTCAGGCTGAATAAAAGTTGATTATTCTGCAGAAAAAAATAGTCCAGTCCAGCAGCACGGTCCAAACGCGGATCACAGCCGGCTAAGATAAAGCAGGACCAGATTGCTTCATCCCATTAGACATGGTTAAAGTGAATAGAATGAAAAGGGGTGGGGGAGAAATATCATAGAGATGAGCCATAGAGGGATCTAGTGGAACTCTGTCATGCCGAGGTAACACTGTGTGTCTGGTGACAGTACAGCTTCCTCTCGCTCTCTCTCTCTCTCTCTCTCTCTCTCTCTCTCTCTCTCTCTCTCTCTCTCTCTCTCTCACTCACTCTCTCTCTCTCTCTCTCTCTCTGCTCATGCCAGACTATTTGAGTTATTCTTTTCTTTCTCTATGCACGTCTTCTCTCCCTGTCTTCCTCCTGTTCCCTCCTATCGCACCACGTTGATCCTGTCTCCAACTTCCCCACTCTTTCCAGTTTTCTTCAAAGGAAACAACCCCTCTTGCTCTCTGTCAAACCTCTGCATCTGTTTTCCCATGAATGAACCAGCATTGATCTGATAGTGGTAACGACGTTGCACTAGAAAGCTGTCGCCGCTTCACTTGTGAACAGATCATTGTTCAAGACAACAATGAAATACAGAGGATCAACACTAACAGATAAAAACATTGCTCATACTTTTTGTTTCTCTCAATCACCCTTTCTCTCTCACACACAGTACACACAGTACACATAGAAACACACACACTGTACCTTGGCAGCCATGATCATGGAGGAGCCACCGCGGACCCCCAGGATGGGGATGTGTGTCTGTGCAGAGATGAAGTCCAGGATCTGGGCTATGGCCTCCTGATCCGTGTCGTCCCCGAACACCACGCCCTGTAGCCAGTGCTCTGTCATCAGGTCACAGATGCTCTTGATGATGCTCTTGGGGTCCGTCTCGTTCATGGTGAGCACTTCCACGTTGGGCGCCAGCGGCATGTGCAGGAAGTCGTCCTTCTCCCGGGCGCCTGCCAACGCCACCTCGCTAGAGTTGCCCACCAGCACCACAGCGATGCTGAGACCCTGAACCAGCTTGGGCAGAACCTGGTGGTGGGGGGGCTGGGCCATGGGGATGTAGTGGGCCACGCCCCCGCCTTTGTCTCTGCGAGAGTGACAGGCAGGGGGCAGGTGGAACAGGCACATCAGGAGGCCCAGGAGGGACAGGGAGAGGGAGGAGAGGGCCGCACGGCGCCGGGGAGGACGTCTCACCTCCTGGGAGGGCAGGGGTGTGGGGGACGCTCGCCTTTCCTGAGGGTGGGAGGCGCTGTGGCAGCCGGAGACAGGCATAATCGAGGAGTGGGAATGTAATACCTGGGGGTGGGGAGGGGGAGGGAGGGAGGGAGGGAGGGAGGGAGGGAGGGAGGGAGGGAGGGAGGGAGGGAGGGAGGGAGGGAGGGAGGGAGGGAGGGAGGGAGGGAGGGAGGGAGGGAAAGAGAAAAAAAGAAGAGAGAGAGAGAGAGACAGGTCAATGTGGCCCATAGACTTTGATTGACTTAAGTGGATTGACAAGAGCCTATAACATGAATCAGTGTATCACGAACCATGTTTCTATCTACAGTTTTTATGCGAGTAAAGTCATACCATATAAAAACAATCACTACAGCTGTGATGGGAACAGGAGATTTCGGTATATTTTTATAAATGCTGACAGATCTTTTTTTGTTCGATATGTTTTTTATTCATTGGAAAAATGTATTATGCAAGAAATGGTGGTGGAAATGCCTTTATGCGCAAATATTGATAGAATAACCATAGAATAACCTTGGAGAGATATGGTGTGTGGTTCATAAATTATGAACTTCACAGGTGGTGAAAGTGCATGGTGATCTTGATGCTCCTTTCCAATTTACATTGAGGGTCTTATTCTGGTGACATGATGATTGATGCTTGACTGCTGTTTATCCATAGTAAACTCATCATGTAGACTGGCCTCTATGTATCTGGGAGCTGTTGGCTAGACTGCTGTTTATCCATAGTAAACTCATCATGTAGACTGGCCTCACTGTATCTGGGAGCTGTTGGCTAGACTGCTGTTTATCCATAGTAAACTCATCATGTAGACTGGCCTCTATGTATCTGGGAGCTGTTGGCTAGACTGGTGTTTATCCATAGTAAACTCATCATGTAGACTGGCCTCACTGTATCTGGGAGCTGTTGGCTAGACTGCTGTTTATCCATAGTAAACTCATCATGTAGACTGGCCTCACTGTAACTGTGAGCTGTTGGCTAGACTGCTGTTTATCCATAGTAAACTCATCATGTAGACTGGCCTCTATGTATCTGGGAGCTGTTGGCTAGACTGCTGTTTATCCATAGTAAACACATCATGTAGACTGGCCTCTATGTATCTGGGAGCTGTTGGCTAGACTGGTGTTTATCCATAGTAAACTCATCATGTAGACTGGCCTCTATGTATCTGGGAGCTGTTGGCTAGAGTGCTGTTTATCCATAGTAAACTCATCATGTAGACTGGCCTCACTGTATCTGGGAGCTGTTGGCTAGACTGGTGTTTATCCATAGTAAACTCATCATGTAGACTGGCCTCACTGTATCTGGGAGCTGTTGGCTAGACTGCTGTTTATCCATAGTAAACTCATCATGTAGACTGGCCTCACTGTATCTGGGAGCTGTTGGCTAGACTGCTGTTTATCCATAGTAAACTCATCATGCAGACTGGCCTCTATGTATCTGGGAGCTGTTGGCTAGACTGCTGTTTATCCATAGTAAACTCATCATGCAGACTGGCCTCACTGTATCTGGGAGCTGTTGGCTAGACTGCTGTTTATCCATAGTAAACTCATCATGCAGACTGGCCTCACTGTATCTGGGAGCTGTTGGCTAGACTGCTGTTTATCCATAGTAAACTCATCATGCAGACTGGCCTCTATGTATCTGGGAGCTGTTGGCTAGACTGCTGTTTATCCACAGTAAACTCATCATGTAGACTGGCCTCTATGTATCTGGGAGCTGTTGGCTAGACTGCTGTTTATCCATAGTAAACTCATCATGCAGACTGGCCTCTATGTATCTGGGAGCTGTTGGCTAGACTGCTGTTTATCCACAGTAAACTCATCATGTAGACTGGCCTCTATGTATCTGGGAGCTGTTGGCTAGACTGCTGTTTATCCATAGTAAACTCATCATGTAGACTGGCCTCTATGTATCTGGGAGCTGTTGGCTAGACTGCTGTTTATCCATAGTAAACTCATCATGTAGACTGGCCTCACTGTATCTGGGAGCTGTTGGCTAGACTGGTGTTTATCCATAGTAAACTCATCATGTAGACTGGCCTCTATGTATCTGGGAGCTGTTGGCTAGACTGCTGTTTATCCATAGTAAACTCATCATGTAGACTGGCCTCTATGTATCTGGGAGCTGTTGGCTAGAGTGCATGTGCCAATACAACAGTTTTTGTGACAAAAATATTAGTAGAGTTGAAAATGCATTAGAAACACATTGAACTTCAGGTTTTTATTCGGTAAAGGAAAACTTAAGCGAAATGTACATTTCACTGGTAACAACTGGTTTCTTTATGCTGATTTGTTTTATATTTGCATGAAAATCTGTGGCCAATTGGATGGAAACCTAGCTAGGACAGGTTGTAGATGACATACAGTACATCAATAGTGCATAAACACACACACACATGGATACAAGGTATACATACACTCATACTGATCAATATTTCACCAGGGGTGTTTTCAAGCAGGATAATGGTGTTTATTATGGATGACATAAACTCTCCCGCTGGATGGCTGGCTGAATCCCTGACAGGGAGGGAAGAGAGGAAAGAGACAAGGCAAGAGGAGGAGGGAAGAGGGAAAAGCAAAGGAGAGAGGGAGAGAGAGACAGAGAGAGAGAGGGAGAGGGGATGAGAAAGAAGCAAACAGAGACAGAGAGAGAGAGAGGGGGGGTACATGATGACTGAGTAACTGGCTTGATGTGATGAGTGAACACTGGCTCCCTGATACACAGACAGAAAGATGGACAGATGCTGAGGGAGGGAGTGATGGATGCTCCGAGCGAATAACAACCCCCCCCGCATCTTCACCCCGCCTCCTCTCTTCTGTCCTATTTTATCCCAACACTCATTTACTCTCCATCCCTCCATCCACCTCTCTCCAACGCTTTACGTGAATGACCACATACTGTATCTCTCTTTTTTATAGACCGTCATTAACAGTGATGAAGAGGGGGGGCTTGAGGGACGGAAGAAGAGAGAGTGAATGACACAAAGTGAGAAGAATAAGTTGTTAAACATATCCTATTTGAAAAACTACACAGTGAGCTCCAAAAGTATTGGAACATTTTTTGTTGTTTTGGCTCTGTACTCCAGCACTTTGGATTTGAAATGATACAATTGTGATGAGGTTAAAGTGCAGACTGTCAGCTTTAATTTGAGGTTATTTTCATCTGTATTGGGTGACTTTTTCCAAATTACAGCACTTTTTTGTATATAGTCCCCCCCCTTTTAGGGAGCAAAATTATTGGGACAAATTCACTTACATGTGTATTAAAATAGTAAAAAGTGAAATACTTGGTTCCATATTCCGAGCACGCAATGATTACATCAAGCTCGTGACAACTTTGGTTGTGTTTCAGACAATTTTTTGCCCAATAGAGATTAATTGTAAATAGTTTGTGTCATTTTGGAGTCACTTTAATTGTAAATAAGAATAGAATACGTTTCTAAACATTTCTACATTGATGTGAATGCTGCCATTATTACGGATAATCCTAAATGAATCATGAATAATGGTGAGTGAGAAATTTACAGATGCACAAATATCATACCCCCAAGACATTCTAACCTCTCACCATTACAATAACAAGGGAGTTTAACATTAAGGGGGGGGGTATGATATTTGTGGGTATGTGAGTGTGCATATCAGCGGCTCCTAAATATTGTGGAGGTGGTTGTAATAGCGTGTGAGTGTGTGCATGTGTGTGTGTGCACCATGGAGTGTGTGTGTGTGTGCATGTGCGTGTTTGTGTGTGTGTAAGCACCGTGGAATGTGTGTGTGTGTGTGTGTGTGTGTGTGTGTGTGTGTGTGTGTGTGTGTGTGTGTGTGTGTGTGTGTGTGTGTGTATGTGTGTAAGCACCGTGGAGTGTGTGTGTGTGTGTGTGTGTGCGCATGTGTGTGTGTGCACCATGGAGTGTGTGTGTGTGTGCATGTGCATGTTTGTGTGTGTGTAAGCACCGTGGAGTGTGTGTGTGTGTGTGTGTGTGTGTGTGTTTGTGTGTGTGTGTATGTGTGTAAGCACCGTGGAGTGTGTGTGTGTGTGTGCATGTGTGTGTGTGCACCATGGAGTGTGTGTGTGTGTGCATGTGCGTGTTTGTGTGTGTGTAAGCACCGTGGAGTGTGTGTGTGTGTGTGTGTGTGTGTGTGTGTGTGTGTGTGTGTGTGTGTGTGTGTTTGTGTGTGTGTGTGTAAGCACCGTGGAGTGTGTGTGTGTGCGTGCATGTGCGTGTTTGTGTGTGTATGTGTGTAAGCACCGTGGAGTGTGTGTGTGTGTGTGTGTGTGCACACTCACCGTGGAACAAAAGCAAAAGTTTAAAAGGCAGAGGGAGTATAAAGAAAAATCCTGAACAAACAAACCCTATAGGAACGAGACAGTGAACAAGAGAGAGGAGAGATTGAGAGGCTGGGGGATGGAAGGGGGAGGTGTGTAAAGATGACAAAAATACTTCTTTAGGATAACTAATTGCTGGAGGTTCGTCAGCACTAATTACAGGTCCCTGTGTTAATTGCCAATTGTACACTCCTCTAAAGAGAGAGGGAGAGGGAGCAGGGGAGGGAGGGAGGGACAGAGAAGAGTGACAGAGGAAGAGAGAGAATAGGAATACAGACAATCTGCTAAAAGTAAGGCATATGAGGAGGTGGAGGGACACCAAGAGACAGAGAAAGAGATTCGTGGAGAGAGAATGGAGGAGGTGTGAGAAAGAGTAAGAGAGGGAGGATAGGCAGCTGGAGTGGGCTTTGATGGAAAGCATCGAGAGGGAAGAGGAGACTGAGAGAAAGAATGAGGGGAAAGGGAGAGGGGAATGGCAGCAGATAGACTGAGAAAAGAAAGAGGGATGGGAGAGAGATGGGAGGAAAAGGAAGAAAGAGAGAGGGGGTGATGCTTCCTTTGAATCTGTACTTCTCTAGCAGCACTCAGTTTCCATGGCAACAATTAGCATAGGCCTCTCCACACACTGTTGATGGACACAGAGATATATACGCACACACACACACACACACACACACACACACACACACACACACACACACAGCCCATTCCCACACATTGATGTGCCCTGGCATATCGCAAACTCTGATAAGCAATCAATGCACCCTTGCAATGGGTCCATTTTACACACCGATTGTTTTCACGGGCAAATTAACATAGACACATATTACACAACAACATAGGCACATATTACACATTTACTGTATACACAATGTCCATTCAGATGATGAACCCATGAAGTTCTAGAATTCCCAGAACGGCACTTAAAGCACACAAAGGTTGATCACATAACAGAAGAAGTCTAAGAGAAGACCGCACAGCAAGCCCTGAAGACATGTCTCACGCACCATTTGGTTTATTTAACGCACCAAAGCACACTGCGATATCTATTACACACCGATGGACCCCTAGATAGGCTCCCACACTGATACCAGCCTAGGGGCTAAACTCTGCAGCGCCTGGCCAATGCAACTAGAACCCCACCCAACACTGAATCCAAACGACCCGACTAATTAGGAATGTCTGCCGACTGCTACTGGTGGTTACCTCCCTGAATAACCTCAGGTAATAAGTGGGACTAAATGGACTATAAAAAGTGTAATTGTCATTAATGAAAGCTTGGGCTAACATGGCTCAACTGATGTAGACACTGTTAGGATATGAGGCATGACGTGGATATTATGGCTCTGTAATTGGACGCCTTCGTCAGCCATAAATCACACAACTACAACTAGCACGGGGCCGGGGTGGAGGTGGCGAGCATGCCTTGTCAAAATAGCCCAGATATTAGACTGGCACTCACGTTTACGCACTGACATAGAGTACCAGTCAAAAGTTTGGACACACCTACTCATACAAGGGTTATTCTTTATTTTTACTATTTTCTACATTGTACAATACTAGTGAAGACATCAAAACTATGAAAAAACAACATGAAATCATGTAGTAACCAAAAAAGTGTTTAAAAAAATCCAAATCTATTTTAGATTTTAGATTCTTCAAAGTAGCCACCCTTTGCCTTGATGACAGCTTTGCACACTCTTGGCATTCTCTCAACGAGCTTCATGAGGGATGCTTTTCCAACAGTCTTGAAGGAGTTCCCACATATGCTGAGCACTTGTTGGCTGCCTTTCCGTCACTCTGCAGTCCAACTCATCCCAAACCATCTCAATTGGGTTGATTTCGGGTGATTGTGGAGGCCAGGTCATCTGATGCAGCACTCCATCACTCTCCTTCTTGGTCAAATAGCACTTACAGAGCCTGGAGTTGTGTTTTGGGTCATTGTCCTGTTGAAAAACAAATGATAGTCCCACTAAGCCCAAACCAGATGGAATGGTGTATCGCTGTAGAATGCTGTGGTAGCCATGCTGGTTAAGTGTGCCTTTCATTCTAAATAAATCACAGACAGTGTCGCCTGCAAAACACCATCACACCATCCCACCTCCTCCTCCACGCTTCACGTTGGAAACCACACATGCGGAGATCATCATTTCACCTAATCTGCGTCTCACAAAGACACAGTGGTTGGGAACCCAAAATCTCAAATTTGGACTCATCAGACCAAAGGACAGATTTCCACCGGTCTAATATCCATTACTCGTGTTTCTTGGCCCAAGCAAGTCTCTTCTTGTTATTGGTGTCCTTTAGTAGTGGTTTCTTTGCAGCAATACGACCATGAAGGCCTGATTCATGCAGTCTCCTCTAAACAGTTCATATTGAGATGTGTCTGTTATTTGGGCTCTGGGTCTTCCTTTCCAGTGTCGGTCCTCATGAGAGCCAGTTTCATCATAGCACTTGATGGTTTTGCGACTGCAATTGAAGAAACTTTCGAAGTTCTTCAAATTTTCCGTATTGATTGATCTTCATGTCTTAAAGTAATGACGAACTGTTGTTTCTCTTTGCATATTTGAACTGTTCTTGTCATAATATGGACTTGGTCTTTTACTAAATAGGGCTGTCTTCTGTATAACACCCCTACCTTGTCACAACACAACTGATTGGCTCAAATGCATTAAGAAGGGAAGAAATTCCACAAATTAACTTTCAACAAGGCACACCTGTTATTGAAATGCATTCCAAGTGACTACCTCGTGAAGCTGGTTGAGAGAATGCCAAGAGTGTGCAAAGCTGTCATCAAGGAAAATGTTGGCAACTTTGAAGAATCTCAAATATAAAATATATTTTAATTTGTTTCACACTTTTTTTGGTTACATACAGTATGTGTTATTTCATAGTTTTGATGTCTTTACTATTATTCTACAATGTAGAATAATAGTTTTAAAAATTAAGAAAAACCCTTGAATGAGTAGGTGTCCAAACCTTTGACAGGTACTGTAATGGAGTGCCATCACACTGGCAAAAGACAGCCGTACACACAAAATAACAGTAGCACAGTGCTCTCTGTCTCTCTCTAGCTCTCTCTCTCTCTAGCTCTCTCTCTCTCTAGCTCTCTCTCTCTCTCTCTCTCTAGCTCTCTCTCTCTCTCTCTCTCTCTAGCTCTCTCTCTCTCTCTCGCTCTCTCTCTCTCTCTCTCTCGCTCTCTAGCTCTCTAGCTCTCTCTCTCTCTCCCTCTCTCACACACACACACACACACACACACACACACAGGGCCATGCTGTAGTGTTTCCTGGAAATTCATAATACAGAGAAGCTATCAAAAGCTGTCATTTATAATTAATGCGCATTTGCTTTCTACAGTCACAACACAAGTGAAAGTATACAATACAGGGGAATATTGACTCCCAGTATTATCTAAAAGGTGAGGTTTGTCTGTGACAGCAGCATGTACTATCAGGTCTCTGAGGGGGATGAGCTGGCCCCTAGAACACAGGGCCAAACCACTGAGAGGAGTGAACTATGTTGGCTCTAGTGGAAAAGTACATGCATGGCCTTTAGCTGGCTGCTGGGGAGGAGGAGGCGGGTCTATTTGAACCTGAGGTCTGGACGTGATGTTCTGCAGCAGCCACTCACAGCCCCCCCATTACCATACACAGCCAGGCATACATTCACATGTTTACCGAGAGTCATTGAGTGTATAATGGTGTCTATTTCAAGAGAAAGGATGCTGAGGGCCAATCAATCTCTCTTCTCATTATGTGTCAGGCCTGACAGTCGGAATATTTGCATGAATACGGAGAACAAATACAACATGTCATTTTTTATTTCTTGCTTTGATATTTAGGAGAGTGCGGAGGACAACAACACGTCTGTTTATGACCCATGTATTCATACACTGTCTTTGCCCGGAACTTGTACTGCAGCACTGACAAACTGTGTCAAAGACCCAAACATTTTCTACTAAAGAAGCCATGAAGTTTGTATCTTCATCTGTTTTCAGATGGAGAAGGATTTGATTGTTATAATATGTTATAACAAAACACAATATCCGTGGCTTGTCTGAATATCAAGTGTCTTGGCGGAGAAAAGTACTGAACAATGCCTGAAGTTGTTTAATGTGTTTTGACACAACCATGAAGGTAAGCAGTTGGTCCTGTAATAACTCTTAGATTTCTATTAACACCCACTCTTCTGATTGGAGGAGAAAAGTTCATCTCCTCCCTGACTTGTGGGCTCACTGCCCCCATATGCTTATCAGTGTACGTGAACAATTCCACTTCAGCTGGCCTATTTCCATTTTAAACATCTTTTACAGGTGTGTGTGATTTCAAAGTGTTGCCTTTTGGGAAAACCAGAGTGACCCCCGTGCCAATAACGGCCCGGTAATCACTTTAAATGCGTTTTATTGACAGCTTTTCAGAGACCAGAGCCACAATAATCTGTCCTCCTCCATCCATCTCATTCCAAGCTGTTATTTTTGGAACCAGGATCCTGCCTTTGGATTAGTAGGTGTCCAGGATAGTTCCTTTGTGTGCGTGTGTGTGTGTGTGCGTGTGTATGTGTGTGTGTGTGTGTGTGTGTGTAAGAGAGACAACAGTTTGAAAATATTGCATTTGTCTTTCTTGCATGCTGGGATATAAATGGTCTGAATTGAATTTGGTGCTGCAGCAGTTGCTTAAAAGAAGATATGGGGATATATCAAAATCTGCCTCCCATGAGTGAAAACCAACAGCTCTTGTGTACAAAATGGTACCCTGAAATATACTTAGGCAAGAGCACAACCTGATCCAGTTCAGTACTGTGGTCTCCATGTCTGTCTGCATTTACACCCCTGTAAAGCCAGAGGACGAAGGGACAAAACATCCCAGACTTATGCTACTAAGACTTACTGTACAACAAACTAACAATTGAGGATGACAACTCTATTCTGTTCCCAATGGCTACTATGGCTTCGAAAAAGTTCACTTATTGAGTGCATAGATACAGGGTCCTAACTAGTTCACTTATTGAGTGCATATGGATGGTGACCAGGGTTCTTCAGTATAGTGTGCGACAGCTGCTGTTTACTGTACCAGAGCAATAACAGCAGCTATCACACACTATACTGAAGAACCCTGGTCACCATCCATCCAATCTGTAACCAAAGCAATGTTACAGTCCAAGCCTCTTGAAAGTCAGTTAGGACACTGTATCTATGCACTCAATAAGTGAACTAGATAGGACCCTGTATCTATGCACTCAATAAGTGAACTAGTTAGGACCCTGTATCTATGCACTCAATAAGTGAACTAGTTAGGACCCTGTATCTATGCACTCAATAAGTGAACTAGTTAGGACCCTGTATCTATGCACTCGATAAGTGAACTAGTTAGGACCCTGTATCTATGCACTCGATAAGTGAACTAGTTAGGACACTATCTATGCACTCGATAAGTGAACTAGTTAGGACACTGTATCTATGCACTCGATAAGTGAACTAGTTAGGACCCTGTATCTATGCACTCAATAAGTGAACTAGTTAGGACCCTGTATCTATGCACTCAATAAGTGAACTAGTTAGGACCCTGTATCTATGCACTCAATAAGTGAACTAGTTAGGACCCTGTATCTATGCACTCAATAAGTGAACTAGTTAGGACCCTGTATCTATGCACTCAATAAGTGAACTAGTTAGGACCCTGTATCTATGCACTCAATAAGTGAACTAGTTAGGACCCTGTATCTATGCACTCAATAAGTGAACTAGTTAGGACCCTGTATCTATGCACTCAATAAGTGAACTAGTTAGGACACTGACCTGTATCAAATTCCTCACGTTTCTATCTCAGATAATGGTGAAATAGTAATACATTACTTTGTTCTCCACTCAGGTGAATGACTGATGGATTTCATTTTCAAGTATTCATTTAACGTTTTAATGAATGGATCTTGATTAATTGTAAGCATTAATTCATGGGACATGGTATTTGGAGAACCCGGTACACTTTACAAAGGTGTGAGAGAGGTTACATTATTAAAGGGTGTAATTCAGCGCTGGAGCATCTGTTTTGGCAGAATGTTTAAACCCTTGTGAGTCGCTGGAGACTCGGATTCCAGTACAGTATCTCTTCTCCGCCATTGTTCTTATGCATGATCATCACTATTTCTTGCAGGCGTACGGCTGTCATGCCTGTCTCCAGCCGTCTTCCAGGGCCACGTGCGTCATCGCTCCCAGCCAATGATGAGACTCCCCACGAGGATAATAACATCTAGGAGCCCTTCCCAATAGATGTCCCGTGTTTAATCCCACCCAGCACTCAGCCACGAGGTACGCCGCAGCGTAAGCCTCAGCTCCGTCAACAGCACCACCACATCCAGAGCTGTCATTCCAACATGGTACCTGTGTGACAACTATCATAATATTTCAATCAAAACACACTTTGTTCGGAGTGTTCGTTGTACGGTTCTAAGAGACCTGGGCAGAACCTCCTATGTTCTACTGCTTGTGCTCCTGTTGCTCCTACAGAATATTAGCTCAAAAGTATCGTGGAGGTCCTGCACCTAAATATAAACAGTAACGGTAACCAAAATGAGGACCGGCACCTATTTCAGTCCAAATCAAACAATAATAAGAAGCAAAACACAAAGCAGAATATCTTTGACAATGTACTTTCTGTACTCCTTATCAAGATATCATCTAGAAAAAGAAAATCAATTAAATAATGGTGAGTAATTGCTGTGTATTGCCACACAGTATATAGGCTGATGATTCATAGCTAGCTGTAAAGAACAAAACTTTTCATATCATTTAGTTATATACCAAATGGAACAGCTTATCTATACTATATTCATATATGCAAATAAACACAAATTGACGGTACAAACTTAGAGGCCTGTGAGCATTAATTCATAAAGGTGATGAGTCCCACAAGGTCAAACCCGCCTGAGTTTTCTGTGGCAGTAGTTATGAGTGCCAGAGGGCTTCATTTGCATCACCACAGTCAGTGAAGTGAATCCGCCAACACCTTCAATTATGAAACAATTAGCATTCATAAGTTTGCTTGTGAAAAGCTGTAAGATTGAATTGCAGTTAGTCATCCTCTGACTGAAGCGCTTCCTATTCGCTATGCTCCACGGGGCTCATTTTCATCTGCTGGCTCATCCCTGCTCTCTCTGGGATGGTGTCAGTTGTACTCACAGACACCAAAAGGTCAGAAATTAGCAATAAGGGCCATTGAAGTAGGCAAGTTGTTACGCTTCAACCTGGTGATACTTTCAAGAGGAGCGTTCAAAAAACACAGTTTTGCATATAAATATATTCATAGGTGGTATTTATTTCATTACTGCCCATCAAAGGGGAAAGGTGGAGAATAAGTTCCCCGGCTCACCTCTTTTTATGAACGGCCCTAAATATATGGAGCAATTGTTTGTGTTTGAAAAGCAAATGTTTCACATTAGTCATGTGTTGAAAATAGCCAGCGGACAAGAGTACCTGACCATCAGCATCATAATAATCATGCTGTGTGTGAAAGTGTTTTGGGATCATCAACTGACACAACTTCAAACATCATCAAAGTGTCACGATGTGAAACCTGTGTGTCTACGTCACTCTGGCCGAGCAGCAGCGCTAAACCCTTGTAGCTGTTTGTGTAATATAATGGTGTTGACCCTAATGGCTGTGGGCCTCACTATTGAGTTATTATTTTTATGCAGCACTAAGCTCCCCAGACTCTTTCATAACCCTGTCAGCACAGCGCGCCCAACTCTCAGAAGAAATGTAGGAGAGAAGTGATGTTTTATTCACTCGTGGCAGAGTACAATTCATAATACAGCTCCACTGACTCACAGTTTTAATGAAAAACTAGCCTTAGTGCCGGTGGTAACATCCTGATTTATTAAGACCCAACCTCATCCACCCAAGACTGAGTCCACAGTGGGTGAGGGGAAGGTGGTGGGCAAAATGCCTAGGAGGGGGGAAGTGCTTTGTTTCACACAGCAAGATGGTACAGTAGGCAGGCAGTGTGTGTGGTAACACTTCATTACAGAGTTGCTTTGGCAAGTTTGTTTTTAAAAAAGAATAGTAAGGGGAAAAAATCATATGCAGTATATGCAGTATATATATATATATATATATATCAGACACTATTGGAGAATGGCCAGTACAGCAAATTTCATATGAATTGATGGAATTTGCTTTAGTCTGACAGTAATGTTAGGTTTATGTCACCCTCTCATTTAAATCACAGCTACAACGGAATCCCTTGATGCAGAGAGATTTTAATTAAAAACGGTGAGAGAGAGCGAGTGTGCTGGCAAGAGAGGGAGGCAGATTGAATGAAAGAGAGAAAGTTATAAAGATAGAGAGGCAGGACCAACGTCAGATCAGAGCTGTGATACACATAAGGGACAGAAGAAAATAAGAGAGGGAACAGTGTGAAAAAGAGAATGGTGGCAGAACAGAGGAGAATGACTAAGAATGAGTATTCAGGGGTCAAATGAAACTAGGAACAGTTTAAAGTATATTTAAACTTCCCTTATTCCTTACTTTCCTCTCTATATAACTCATTGCACATTTTGGGGATTTTTTCCCCCATTCTGCTCACAGTACAGGTCAGATGTTTTACCGTGTGTGTGAATGTGTGTGTAACTGCACCTTTTCTCTATTTTCATTCCCCCTTGTCTTCTCCACATCTCCCTTCCTTAGTCACTCTCACTGAGTGATTCTTTAAGGTTTGGCACACACTGGCACACACACTGGCGATGCAGACCACAGCCAAACACACAGACACACACTGGCACACACACTGGCGATGCAGACCACAGCCAAACACACAGACACACACTGGCACACACACTGGCGATGCAGACCACAGCCAAACACACAGACACACACTGGCACACACTGGCGATGCAGACCACAGCCAAACACACAGACACACACTGGCACACACTGGCGATGCAGACCACAGCCAAACACACAGACACACACTGGCACACACTGGCAATGCAGACCACAGGCACACACTGGCGATGCAAACCACAGCCAAACACACAGACACACACTGGCACACACTGGCGATGCAGACCACAGCCAAACACACAGACACACACTGGCACACACTGGCGATGCAGACCACAGCCAAACACACAGGCACACACTGGCGATGCAGACCACAGCCAGACACACACACAGACACACACACAGAGACACACACAGAGACACACACACAGAGACACACACAGAGACACACACAGCCATAAACAAGCACACACAGACACACACAGAGACACACAGAGACTCGCTGGTGATGCAGACCACAGCCAAACACACAGCCATAAACAAGCACACACAGACACACACAGAGACACACACACAGCCATAAACAAGCACACACAGACACACACAGAGACACACTGGCGATGCAGACCACAGCCAAACACACAGCCATAAACAAGCACACACAGACACACACTGGCGATGCAGACCACAGCCAAACACACAGCCATAAACAAGCACACACAGACACACGCATAGACACACACAGACACACACACAGACACACACACAGCCATAAACAAGCACACACAGAGACACACACACAGCCATAAACAAGCACACACAGACACACACAGAGACACACACACAGCCATAAACAAGCACACACAGACACACACTGGCGATGCAGACCACAGCCAAACACACAGCCATAAACAAGCACACACAGAGACACACAGAGACACACTGGCGATGCAGACCACAGCCAAACACACAGCCATAAACAAGCACACACAGACACACACAGAGACACACACAGAGACACACACACAGACACACTGGCAATGCAGACCACAGCCAAACACACAGCCATAAACAAGCACACACAGACACACACAGAGACACACACAGACACCCACACTTTGACTGATGCATACGTATACAATGCAATAATCAATTTATGTACACTATACAATGCTCTTACCTTAGGTAATGAACATGTAGAAACACACTCACACACTACCCCAGCCAGTCATCTTTTACCTCGAACAAATGGACACAAACACGGTATCTACTGTAGATCAGGGCTTAGTAGCTCGTGCCCTAAGAAGCCATGGGGGATTCTATTCCTCGTATCCCCGACTTCATAAGAAACATAAATTCTCCTCCTCAACGAAGCCCAATCAATGGCAGCAACATGAAAGGTGGCTGAACGTCCCGCCCCCCCAGGGGCTGGTCCTCTAGCACGCAGCCGGGCTCCTCAGACTCCTGACTCAGCTCTGGGAGGGCTGGAGGAGCTGGAGCCAACCACCACCAGGAACTAGCCCTCTTCTTAGTAAACCCAGGGTAAACCTTTAATTGGACATCATACATGTAAATGTGAATGAAAGCAGGATAGCAGGGTGTCAAGACTTTGAAACGTTTCTTAATTTATGTCTTATGCATGTTTTTGTATGGCCTTGTTAGATAGTGTCCATTGACCTTTAAGAACTTTTAGAGGGTATATGGTGGCAACTCTTATATAAACCATCATTAGGCTTCAGACATATTTCATTCACCTGTGTAAAGCTTGAAGATCCTTTGAAAATGTTCTACTGGCTTTATGTGTTTGTTTCTCGAGAGCCACTGATCGTATCCATCCACAACTTTATCACAGTCAACACAATGCAATATACCACGTTTTCTTGTCCTGGAGGTTTGAGCCAGAAGTGGCCATCTATCCCACACTCACAGTGTGTGTCCATTGATCTTAAATGACTGGATGGGTAGAAGGATCATTAGGCTAGCGCTATGGTGGTAGCTATGTAAGTCCACCTTCTCTCGACTCCTTGAGTCAGAAAACACACACTCCCTCTCACACACTTAATGAGTGTGCCATCAGGGTCTGGGGGTGGGAAAGTATCAGGGTCTGGGGGTGGGAACTGTCATGATGTTGGCCTGGGGGATAGGTTTATGACAGTCATAAATACCTCTTACCCACTTTTTCCTTTCTCTACCCTACTGAGGTTACATTTGAAAAACCCTTGGTTAACATAGAGATTCTGGGAACATCAGAAGGTGGGGGGAAATGAACTATATTCTGGTAATCCGAACAATTGAACATATCTTCTTCGATATAGGGGGCGCTCTTTTAATTTTTGGATAAAAAAACATTCCCGTTTTAAACAAGATATTTTGTCACGAAAAGATGCTCGACTATGCATATAATTGACAGCTTTGGAAAGAAAACACTCTGACGTTTCCAAAACTGCAAAGATATTGTCTGTGAGTGCCCCAGAACTAATGCTACAGGCGAAACCAAGATGACATTTCATACAGGAAATGCCCCAGATTTTGAATGCGCTGTGTTCCAATGTCTCCTTATATGGCTGTGAATGCACAAGGAATGAGCCTACACTTTCTGTTGTTTCCCCAAGGTGTCTGCAGCATTGTGACGTATTTGTAGGCATATCATTGGAAGATTGACCATAAGAGACTACATTTACCAGATGTCCGCCTCCTGTCCTCCGTCAAAATTATTGCGTAATCTCCAGCTGCATGCACATTTCCATTTGGTTCAGAAGAGAAAGGCAACTGCCACAAATTATTTATCATCGAAAAGATATGTGAAAAACACCTTGAGGATTGATTCTAAACAACGTTTGCCATGTTTCTGTCGATATTATGGAGTTAACTTGGAAAAAAGTTTGGCATTGTAATGACTGAATTTTCTGGGTTTTTTTTTAGCCAAACGTGATGAACAAAACGGAGCGATTTCTCCTACACAAATAATCTTTTTGGAAAAACTGAACATTTGCTATCTAACTGAGAGTCTCCTCATTGAAAACATCCGAAGTTCTTCAAAGGTAAATTATTTTATTTGAATGCTTTTCTTGTTTTTGTGAAAATGTTGCCTGCTGAATGCTAGGCTTAATGCTATGCTAGCTATCAATACTCTTACACAAATGCTTGTGTAGCTATGGTTGAAAAGCATTTTTTGAAAATCTGAGATGACAGTGTTGTTAACAAAAGGCTAAGCATGTGAGCCAATATATTTATTTAATTTCATTTGCGATTTTCAAAAATAGTTAACGTTGCGTTATGCTAATGAGCTTGAGGCTATGATTACGCTCCCGGATACGGGATTGCTCGACGCTAGAGGATATGCGGTGGTACTTAATGAATATGATGTCACTTTACAGAGTAAAGTCTGCACATTAGAGTTATCGGATTCACATGGAATTGTTGTTCAATTTAAATGTTTGAATATGAAATTATTCGTGATGGGATGAAATGCAATTTTAGCTTCTAAAATGTGAGATTTGGGTTTTCATAAGATAGGGCTGCTCAATCAGTGGCCTGCCCCTGTGAAGGGACATGGGCTATAAAACTTTTCAAACATGCCCTCCTCTCCCTTCCTATATAAGCCCTTGATGACATTATAACTTCCTGTTCCGAGGATGTAGGACGACGGTCCTATGTCAGAATGGTTCAGATAATAACTACAGAACGAAGCCAACATCAGCGTGAGCTGTGGTACCGAATGGTATGAACTTTGAACTCTTATTCACTACAGAAGTGATACCTCCTAACCGTTGAGTTAGCAACAGCAGATGCAATGAGGGTTAGGAAGGAACAGACAGAGTATCCCGTCTATCACTCAACAACATTACTACAACGTATCCAATTGACAACCAGAGACATTCTTCAAAGGACACGGTTTGGCAACACGGGCTTCCATCTACCACCAACCTACTGAAGCGCAGCTCAGAGTAAATATGTATTGCATTTTCCTTTTCCAAATGGGCGGTAATTTAGAATGCATCAGATACTGTATTTACGCTAGCACAGCTTCTCCCTGTGTCCCTCAGTCTTCCCGCTCTTTCACTCAAACCCAGCCCTTTTCCTCTGTGTAACAAGCTGTCATATCTGTTCCGCCTGCTAGGGACGTTTTCCTTTATGACGTAATTTGTAATCAAGTTATGATTTAATTATGTGTATGTGTAATTCTGTGTGATTAGTTAGGTATTTAGTAAATAAATAAACCCAATTTTGTATTGCTGATTCAAATTGTTAGCCAGGGTTCGTGCAGATAACCAAGAATTTTCAGGTGATATTGACTGCTATTGATGTAAAATATTCCTAGGTCTTTAAGAGTTCATTCGGAAGATAACAGCTCTATAAATATTATTTCATGGTGCCCGACTCTCTAGTTAATTGAATTTACATGATTAGCTCAATCAGGTAAGATTAATTACAGAGAAATTATTTTATAGAAAAGCATGTCATATCACTTAATCCAGCATAGCCAAAGACACGACAGAACGTATCAGGGTCTGGCGTTGTGAACGTATCAGGGTCTGGCGTTGTGAACGTATCAGGGTCTGACGTTGTGAACGTATCAGGGTCTGGCGTTGTGAACGTATCAGGGTCTGGCGGTGTGAACGTATCAGGGTCTGGCGTTGTGAACGTATCAGGGTCTGGCGTTGTGAACGCATCAGGGTCTGGCGTTGTGAACGCATCAGGGTCTGGCGGTGTGAACGTATCAGGGTCTGGCGTTGTGAACGTATCAGGGTCTGGCGTTGTGAACGTATCAGGGTCTGGCGTTGTGAACGTATCAGGGTCTGGCGTTGTGAACGTATCAGGGTCTGGCGGTGTGAACGCATCAGGGTCTGGCGGTGTGAACGTATCAGGGTCTGGCGTTGTGAACGTATCAGGGTCTGGCGGTGTGAACGTATCAGGGTCTGGCGTTGTGAACGTATCAGGGTCTGGCGTTGTGAACGTATCAGGGTCTGGCGGTGTGAACGTATCAGGGTCTGGCGTTGTGAACGTATCAGGGTCTGACGGTGTGAACGTATCAGGGTCTGGCGTTGTGAACGTATCAGGGTCTGGCGGTGTGAACGTATCAGGGTCTGGCGTTGTGAACGTATCAGGGTCTGGCGTTGTGAACGTATCAGGGTCTGACGGTGTGAACGTATCAGGGTCTGGCGTTGTGAACGTATCAGGGTCTGACGGTGTGAACGTATCAGGGTCTGGCGTTGTGAACGTATCAGGGTCTGACGGTGTGAACGTATCAGGGTCTGGCGTTGTGAACGTATCAGGGTCTGACAGTGTGAACGTATCAGGGTCTGACGGTGTGAACGTATCAGGGTCTGGCGTTGTGAACGTATCAGGGTCTGGCGGTGTGAACGTATCAGGGTCTGGCGTTGGGAACGTATCAGGGTCTGGCGTTGTGAACGTATCAGGGTCTGGCGTTGTGAACGTATCAGGGTCTGGCGGTGTGAACGTATCAGGGTCTGGCGGTGTGAACGTATCAGGGTCTGGCGGTGTGAACGTATCAGGGTCTGACGGTGTGAACGTATCAGGGTCTGACAGTGTGAACGTATCAGGGTCTGGCGGTGTGAACGTATCAGGGTCTGGCGGTGTGAACGTATCAGGGTCTGGCGGTGTGAACGTATCAGGGTCTGACGGTGTGAACGTATCAGGGTCTGACAGTGTGAACGTATCAGGGTCTGACAGTGTGAACATATCAGAGTCTGGCGGTGTGAAGGGTATCAGGGTCTGGCGGTGTGAACGTTATCAGGGTCTGGCGGTGTGAATGTCGCCTAATTGTCTCAGCATTCTAGGTGGTGAATATTTGTGACTGTGGCTTCATTTAGCACCCCACCGTATTCCTATAGGGGCTTTATTTACAGTCTGTTCTCCACCCTCTCCACTCTCATACCTCCCCCACTGCACCTGCTCCAAGCACTCCTCTCAGCCACCAACTTTAATTCACCCCTCCTCCCCCATTCCTCTCTGGTCATGGTTAATTAATTGCCAAGCTGTTCACTGCCGATGCCAACTGTAACATAGACAAACACTGATACGTTGATACCCACATACATTCACGCTCGCCGACTCCCCTGACAGAAAACTCCCTTGGTCCAGTATTGGAAGATGTTACAGGACAATAATGGAGATGTTATACAGTGCCTTCAGAATTCACACCCCTACAAATTCTAACATTAGTAAAATACAAAAATACAAAGACTAATAAAACACTAATATATCTTGACGAGAAACAGTTGAAGACAGAAATGTACATACACCTTAGCCAAATACATTTAAACTCAGTTTTTCACAATTCCTGACATTTAATCCCAGTAAACATCCCTCGTCTTAGGTCAGTTAGGATCAACACTTTATTTTAAGAATGTGAAATGTCAGAATAATAGCAGAGAGAATGATTTATTTCAGCTTTAATGTCTTTCATCACATTCCCAGTGGGTCAGAAGTTTACATACACTCAATTAGTATTTGGTAGCATTGCCATGAAATTGTTTAACTTGGGTCAAACGTTTCAGATAGCCTTCCACAAGCTTACCACAATAAGTTGGGTGAATTTTGACCCATTCCTCCTGACAGAGCTGGTATAACTGAGTCAGGTCTGTAGGCCTCCTTGCCCGCACACGCTCTTTCAGTTCTGCCCACACATTTTCTATAGGATTGAGATCAGGGCTTTGTGATGGCCACTCCAATACCTTGACTTTGTTGTCCTTAAGCTATTTTGCCACAACTGTAGAAGTATGCTTGGGGTCATTGTCCATTTGGAAGACCCATTTGCAACCAAGCTTTAAGTTCCTGACTGATGTCTTGAGATGTTGCTTCAATATATCCACATCATCAGCAGGTCATCCACATTACCCGGCAGTTTAACTTCGTTGAATTTGGGACACTTTGCACTGAGGTGTTTAAGCAGCCACTTGTGTTTGAAATGTTTCGCTTGCATGGCTGAGCGGCGGTTGAGAAAAGATTCTAAATAAGTTGACAATTATTCAGTTTGCTTCCCAGATGTTAAAAAAGTCAGGAGGGGGAAAATCTAAATGAAATACTGAAAATATTGCATTATTCAACCTGGGGTTTGAAACTCAGTTGCGTTGCAGTTAAGCAGCGGTTGTGACTAAATAGAAAATGACAAGAGAAACTGAGTGTTCCCTATAATACAGTGGTTAGACTAAATCTGTGCAAATGAATCTGTGGGAGGGTGACATCCACAGGGCAAAGCGGTGGTGCTGTGCTTTTATAATCCAACCTTGATAAACAATATTCATTAGCTCTCAACCATGTTCGGCTTCAGTAATCAATGAGAGTTACACGTGAAATTGATTGAAAACATGTAATTATTTATACCAGAGGGCTTCAAATCATGATGTTGTGCTGCATTGGCTGTTCTCAGAAATTCAATTATTGTGTTGTGCTGCATTGGCTGTTCTCAGATATTATAGTATCACACACTTTGACGAGCATGTTGAGATTGAACCCACCTGTTTTCAATTATACTCGATGCTGGTTACAGTGTGGCAACTTCTATACAATGTAACCTCCTTGAGTGTGTCATTGTTTCATCAAGACATCGCTCCCTCTCCCTAACATAGGCTCAACCAGTTATTCCTCTCAGTGGTAAATATATGTCTGCAGTGCCCAACGCTCACAGCTCATTGCTGCCACATTTCACAGATCTTGACAGTAACTGGATGGTAATCTCTCAGGGGAGAATTAGGTTCTTATTGGCAGTTGTGCTTGGAAAACTCATGGGGGCAATTTTCCCTAACACAGTCCAATCTATAACTTCTAATATTAAGTACTCGTCACATCAATCCTTCTGACTCCCTAGGGTGGCAGGGGTTGCTGGCTGGCGGGGTTACTGCAGCAACGTGTCCATTAACTATGACATTTCACTACCAGTGGGGAGAGAGGCTGGACTATGGCAGTGACAGCCTCTCAGAAAAAAAGCTGCACTTCATGATGGACAAGGGTCACTCACTTGGTATATTTGTATTGTACATTTCATGACTGTGACATCACAAACGGGCTTTTAGGAATGTAAGTGTTTTGCTTGGTTGATATGGCAACCTTATAATGTATCAGGACACAGAGTAATGTGCAAAATACTGTACTGAGCCTACTTCTTTGATAGGATGAATTAAACCACAGTCCATCTCAAAGATTACATTTTTACCCAGAGACCACTGCCTCTGTAGTTAAGCAAAGGTAAAAATGTTGAATAACATTACTTTCACATTCGTAAGATTCATGACCGTAGAAAACGCTAAGGTAATCTCAAACAGCAAATATAGCACCTGTCTTGGCATTTTCAAACAGAGCGTTCCCTTTAAAGCTGTGGTTAGTCTGTGAACATTCATATTAATGCATCATGCAGGTTCCACACAGGTCGTGAAGCTTAACGTTTTTGTTACTTCAAAAACATGTGGGACATTTGAATGAAACAAACTCCCTGTGGCTCAAGTTAAGTGCAGCAAAAGGCCTGGATTTGTATGTCCAGGACCACAACATCGTTGCTGTGTTGATTCAGTTGAAGTCGGAAGTTTACATACACTTAGGTTGGAGTCATTAAAACTCATTTTTCAACCACTCCACACATTTCTTGTTAACAAACTATAGTTTTGGCAAGTCGGTTAGGACATCTACTTTGTGCATGAGACAAGTCATTTTTCCAACAATTGTTTACAGACATAATTTCACATGTAATGCACTGTATCACAATTCAAGTGGGTAGGAAGTTTATATCCACGAAGTTGACTGTGCCTTTAAACAGCTTGGAAAATTCCAGAAAATTATGTCATGGCTTTAGAAGCTTCTCATAGGTAAATTGATATAATTTGAGTCAATTGGAGGTGTACCTGTGGATGTATTTCAAGGCCTACCTTCAAACTCAGTGCCTCTTTGCTTGACATCATGGGAAAATAAAAATGAATCAGCCAAGACCTCAGAAAAAAAATTGTAGACCTCCACAAGTCTGGTTCATCCTTTGGAGCCATTTCCAAACGCCTAAAGGTACCACGTTCATCTGTACAAACAATAGTATGCAAGTATAAACACCATGGGAACACGCAGCGTTCATACCGCTCAGGAAGGAGACATGTTCTGTCTTCTAGAGATGAACGTACTTTGGTGCGAATAGTGCAAATCAATCCCAGAATAACAGTAAAGGACCTTGTGAAGATGCTGGAGGAAACCGGTACAAAAGTATCTATATCCACAGTAAAACGAGTCCTATATCGACATGACCTGAAAGGACACTCAGCAAGGAAGAAGCCACTGCTCCAAAACCGCCATAGAAAAACAGACTAAGGTTTGCAACTGCACATGGGGACAAAGATTGTACATTTTGGAGAAATGTCCTCTGGTCTGATGAAACAAAAATAGAACTGTTTGGTCATAATGACTATCGTTATGTTTGGAGGAAAATGAGGGAGGATTGCTGCAGGAGGGTCTGGAGCAATTCACAAAATAGATGGCAACACGAGGAAGGAAAATGATGTGGATATATTGAAGAAACATCTCAGGACATCAGTCAGGAAGTCAAAGCTTGGTCGTAAATGGGTCTCCCAAATGGACAAGGACCCCAAGCATACTTCCAAAGTTGTGGCAAAATGGCTTAAGGACAACAAAGTCAAGGTATTGGATTGGCCATCACAAAGCCCTGACCTCAATCCTATAGATATTTGTGGGCAGAACTGACAAAGCGTGTGCGAGCAAGGAGGCCTACAGACCTGACTCAGTTACACCAGCTCTGTAAGGAGGAACTTATTGCCCAACATATTGCGGGAAGCTTGTGGAAGGCTACCCGATACATTTGACCCAAGTTAAACAATTTAAGGCAATGCTACCAAATACTAATTGAGTGTATGTAATCTTCTGACCCACTGGGAATGTGATGAAAGAAATAAAAGCTGAAAGAAATAATTATCTTTACTATTATTCTGACATTTCACATTCTTAATAATCAAGTGGTGATCCTAACTGACCTAAAACAAGGAATTTTTACTAGGATTAAATGGCAGGAATTGTGAAAAACTGAGTTTAAATGTATTTGGCTAAGGTGTATGTAAACTTCCGACTTCAACTGTACAACTGTTCAAAGCTATCGGTGTACATGTAGGTTTTTCCATACATACATACATACATACAAATATACAGTGCCTTGCGAAAGTAATCGGCCCCCTTGAACTTTGCGACCTTTTGCCACATTTCAGGCTTCAAACATAAAGATATAAAACTGATTTTTTTGTGAAGAATCAACAACAAGTGGGACACAATCATGAAGTGGAACGACATTTATTGGATATTTCAAACTTTTTTAACAAATCAAAAACTGAAAAATTGGGCGTGCAAAATTATTCAGCCCCTTTACTTTCAGTGCAGCAAACTCTCTCCAGAAGTTCAGTGAGGATCTCTGAATGATCCAATGTTGACCTAAATGACTAATGATGATAAATACAATCCACCTGTGTGTAATCAAGTCTCCGTATAATTGCACCTGCACTGTGATAGTCTCAGAGGTCCGTTAAAAGCGCAGAGAGCATCATGAAGAACAAGGAACACACCAGGCAGGTCTGAGATACTGTTCTGAAGAAGTTTAAAGCCGGATTTGGATACAAAAAGATTTCCCAAGCTTTAAACATCCCAAGGAGCACTGTGCAAGCGATAATATTGAAATGGAAGGAGTATCAGACCACTGCAAATCTACCAAGACCTGGCCGTCCCTCTAAACTTTCAGCTCATACAAGGAGAAGACTGATCAGAGATGCAGCCAAGAGGCCCATGATCACTCTGGATGAACTGCAGAGATCTACAGCTGAGGTGGGAGACTCTGTCCATAGGACAACAATCAGTCATATATTGCACAAATCTGGCCTTTATGGAAGAGTGGCAAGAAGAAAGCCAATTCTTCAAGATATCCATAAAAAGTGTCGTTTAAAGTTTGCCACAAGCCACCTGGGAGACACACCAAACATGTGGAAGAAGGTGCTCTGGTCAGATGAAACCAAAATTGAACTTTTTGGCAACAATGCAAAACGTTATGTTTGGCGTAAAAGCAACACAGCTCATCACCGTGAACACACCATACCCACTGTCAAACATGGTGGTGGCAGCATCATGGTTTGGGCCTGCTTTTCTTCAGCAGGGACAGGGAAATGGTTAAAATTGATGGGAAGATGGATGGAGCCAAATACAGGACCATTCTAGAAGAAAACCTGATGGAGTCTGTAAAAGACCTGAGACTGGGACGGAGATTTGTCTTCCAACAAGACAATGATCCAAAACATAAAGCAAAATCTACAATGGAATGGTTCAAAAATAAACATATCCAGGTGTTAGAATGGCCAAGTCAAAGTCCAGACCTGAATCCAATCGAGAATCTGTGGAAAGAACTGAAAACTGCTGTTCACAAATGCTCTCCATCCAACCTCACTGAGCTCGAGCTGTTTTGCAAGGAGGAATGGGAAAAAATTTCAGTCTCTCGATGTGCAAAACTGATAGACATACCCCAAGCGACTTACAGCTGTAATCGCAGCAAAAGGTGGCGCTACAAAGTATTAACTTAAGGGGGCTGAATAATTTTGCACGCCCAATTTTTCAGTTTTTGATTTGTTAAAAAAGTTTGAAATATCCAATAAATGTCGTTCCACTTCATGATTGCGTCCCACTTGTTGTTGATTCTTCACAAAAAAATACAGTTTTATATCTTTATGTTTGAAGCCTGAAATGTGGCAAAAGGTTGCAAAGTTCAAGGGGGCCGAAGATTTTCGCAAGGCACTGTACATACATACATGCATACATGCATACATGCATACATGCATACATGCATACAGCAACTGGAGCATCAACATACATCTTTGAAGTCTCGACACGGCAGTATCCAAAGAGGTACCTGAAGGTAACAGGTGTCACCAAATCAAATGTTGGAATACAATGCTCAGCTAATGATTGAGTCTCGAGGCAGTTTTCCAGGTGACTTATGTTCCTCTGTAGAGACAAGGATGAGTGAAGGTGTATTGATTCCTGTTGACAATTCAGTCAGTTCTATGCTCAGCCTGATATGTGTCAGGTCAATCTAAAAAGGTGATTCTGGTAGATCCAATTAATATTCATTGATAGCATTACCTCTGCAATAAAACCTATTAAAGCCAATAGTTTCCATATAATTCTACAATACCCACTACATTCTTCAATATTTGGATATTAGCCAGATTGATGTGGAATATATTCCACAGATCCTAACCCAGAAAGACTACACAGAAATAATTTGTTATTATATGTCCCCAAATACTCACAAATAGGCCTACAATATTGGAATAGTATTGTTGATGATCCAATACACACGACACCATACTCTCACAAGCCATCAAACACAAGCAACACACAACCAATAGTTATTTTATACCCTACTCTACTATATCTAGGTCTTATATCTAAGTCGGAAGTTTACATACACCTGAGCCAAATACATTTAAACTTCGTTTTTTCACAATTCCTGACATTTAATCCTAGTAAATAATCCCTGTTTTAGGTCAGTTAGGATCACCACTTTATTTTAAGAATGTGAAATGTCAGAATAATAGTAAAGATAATTATTTATTTCAGCTTTTATGTCTTTCATCACATTTCCAGTGGATCAGAAGTTTACATACACTCAATTAGTATTTGGTAGCATTGCCTTAAATTGTTTAACTTGGGTCAAAGGTTTCAGATAGCCTTCCACAAGCTTCCCACAATAGGTTGGGTGAATTTTGGCCCATTCCTCCTGACAGAGCTGGTGTAACTGAGTTAGGTCTGTAGGCCTCCTTGCTCGCACATGGTTTTCAGTTCTGCCCACACATTTTCTATAGGATTGAGGTCAGGGCTTTGTGATGTCCACTCCAATACCTTGACTTTGTTGTCCTTAAGCCATTTTGCCACAACTTTGGAAGTATGCTTGGGGTCCTTGTCCATTTGGAAGACCCATTTGCGACCAAGCTTTGACTTCCTGACTGATGTCCTGAGATGTTGCTTCAATATATCCACATCATTTTCCTTCCTCATGTAGCAATCTATTTTGTGAAGTGCACCAGTCCCTCCTGCAGCAAAGCACCCCCACAACATGATGCTGCCACCCCCATGCTTCAAGGTTGGGATGGTATTCTTCGGCTTGCAAGCCTCCCCCTTTTTCTCCAAACATAACGATGGTCATTATGGCCAAACAGTTCTATTTTTGTTTCATCAGACCAGAGGGCATTTCTCCAAAATTTACAATCTTTGTCCCCATGTGCAGATGCAACCCGGAGTCTGGCTTTTTTATGGTGGTTTTGGAGCAGTGGCTTCTTCCTTGCTGAGCGGCCTTTCAGGTTATGTCGATATAGGACTCTTTTTTACTGTGGATATAGATACTTTTGTACCTGTTTCCTCCAGAATCCTCACAAGGTCCTTTGCTGTTGTACTGGGATTGATTCGCACTTTGCGCACCAAAATACATTAATCTCTAGGAGACAGAACGCGTCTCCTTCCTGAGCGGTGTAACGGCTGCGTGTTACCATGGTGTTTATACTTGCGTACTATTGTTTGTACAGATGAACGTGGTACCTTCAGGCATTTGGAAATTGCTCCCTAGGATGAACAAGACTTGTGGAGGTCTACAATTTTTTTTCTGAGGTCTTGGCTAATTTCTTTTCATTTTCCCATGATGTCAAACAAAGAGGAAATGAGTGTGAAGGTAGGCCTTGAAATACATCCACAGGCACACCTCCAATTGACTCAAATGATGTCAATTAGCCTATCAGAAGCTTCTAAAACCATGACAAAATTTTATGGAATTTTCCAACCTGTTTAAATGCACAGTCAACTTAGTGTATGTAAACTTCTGATGCACTAGAATTGTGATACAGTGAATTATAAGTGGAATAATCTGTCTGTAAACAATTGTTTGAAAAATTACTTGTCTCATGCACAAAGTATATGTCCTAACCAACTTGCCAAAACAATAGTTTGTTCACAAGAAATTTGTGGAGTGGTTGAAAAATACGTTTTATTGACGCCAACGTAAGTGTATGTAAACTTCCGACTTCAACTGTACATCTACAGAAATTTGAAGAATAGTCTTAGTCTCTTCACTATCCTTCCCTCCTCCTTTCTGCTAACTAACTCTCAGGATCAAAATGTTGCCTCTTTGTATGGATAAGTTGAAAGAAAAGTCCTCTCCCTCTCTCTCTCTCTCTCTCTCTCTCTATTCAGCAAAGAGGGTAAAGCGGTATAAAACACAGGAGCAGGTGTCAAGATATTGAGAAGATATATAACTCCATGTGTACTAAGTCTTACTCATCCTTTAATCTTTTAATTAGGTTTTATGGTGAGGGGTAGGGCAGAGTGTGCTTATTTTAGAATGTTTCAGACTATTTTCAAGATCAAAGGCTATAGCTGTATTGTATATGCCACTGCATGTCTACCTCTGACATGTGTTGGGATCCATGCTTGTATGTGCTGCTTGAGAGTCTATTTTTAAAAACTGCTTTGATGACTTGGTAAAAGAAAACACAATTTTTTAAAAAGGTTTCCTTTCTACTAATTCAAATAGCAATCTATTCTCTTGCTCTCCATCTGCTTCGAGACCGTTCTCTCCATCAGTCAAAAGAAAAGTGACTAACGCAAGAGCCAAGCCGCAGAGCATTGAAACATAACTGTGCATGGCAATGACAAAGGCTACAGTAATACAATAAAGAGAATGAATCCCATTTGTAATCGGTATACATGAGCTATAGATACGACCTAAAACAGATCTATGAACTAGAGTTCTGATAGACCAATATCCTTATTCAAACCATTATTCTAAAATGTCCTATTTAGCTTCTAAGCTTCATAAAAGATTAGAGAGAAAATAAATGATTGAATTTAGGCCTAATGGCCTCATGTAGAAAAATATTGCTATTAAAAAGGCTTAAACAGACTCGATGTAAAAGTCGTTGAAACGGAGTAGTTAAATGGATAATATTATTCAATAATATTGCTGATTTGGTTATGTTCTATATCAATGCTAGGTCTAATAATGTAACATCAGCAGTTAGTAACACAGTATAGAGTGTTCCATGAACAGTAAAGAAGGCCGTTGTTAAGGGTGGTGCTTTTCAGTCATAGTAGTAATAGCATTTGTAGTGTGCTCACATCTAGAGCCCATAAGAGAATAATTTAGTTTCTCAGTCTCACACTCCGTACAGTGGCTCAGTCTCTTGAAAGTCACGCCCGATTAACAGTGCACGGAGAAAAAGACGATAGGAGGGTGGAAAAGGGGGAGAGCGTACGTTCAAAGTCAAAATGATAGTGAGAGTCGGAGGATGCATATGAGAGAGGGAACGAGTATTTAGAGAGAGATGAGCTGAACGCATTGCAAAGAGGAAAATGTGAAAAATATGATAATGTCTTTGGTTGATAATAGCTGTTTATGGGCCATTATTTACTGTTTCTGTATTCATATACGTAGCGAGCCCAATCTCAGTCGGACTTCAGGGAATAACAAATGTCTTCTTCATCTTATCATACATAACAAAACACAGACACACATAGGCCTACATACAAAATCTGCACACAATCTACACACAAACAAGCACTCACAGATGGGCACACCCTTTTGCGTCAATCTCATTCAACAAATCCTTTAATTGCTTGATCAATATCCGTAGAGCCATGCAAATTAAGCCTGTAGTCAATAGCAGCTAGGTCAGGTTGAATAACCAAGTAAAGCTTACACACTGAAGCAGTCCATTGATCAAAAAATTCACCACGCTACAATCCTGTGCCCCTTTCCACCACAAGGCCTGCAGCTCTCACCCTGCACCACCTCCACATTGATATGTTTATGCTGGAGATTGCAGTTTTATGGGACAACAAAAATGTGTAAACTTGGAGATGTTGTAGAATTTGAGATGATGTTGTTGACTCATTTTCACAGACGAGCAGAAGAATATCAACACGAGACAAACTCTCATGCATGCAGTATCCCCAATGTGTAAACTACAGTGTGTGACTAACACACACACACACACACACACACACACACACACACACACACACAGGGATGAGTGGGTAGTTGTGTTAAGACAATAATAGTCTTAAAAAAAGGTCCATCAGTGCGTCCTACCTTGTGTATTGGCATCCAAAATGTCATCCCTGCTTCTCAGAAGTAGCATGATGGTGTGGCCTGGGACTCCTCTGTCCCTCTCATAGCCTCAGACTGAGGGAGGGTGAACTGAGATGCACACACGTGGAAAAAGACAAGAAAGAGATGATTCACTACAGCCTAATCAAAAACTTCAAAACGGCTCTGTCATTGAACGATAACACAGGAGCCTGTTACATCTACAAACCAAGTAGCATTGAAGTATGTATTACATTATGACAGTTCATTTACATTTTGATGGCTATAATGATACTGTGCATGCAGGCCTGAATATCCAAAGAGCGTGTGTAAATGGAAGGCTTTATAGAAAAAGACTCAACACATCAATAAGGTATGAGACACATGAGGTAATATGAGCCATATTTTTGGTCTTGGATTTGATTTCATACTACATTGATCTCTTGATAGAATTGCGTACATAGGCCTCTGAGATAGGCCATCCTTGAGAACCCAAGAGCTAGCCTAAGGGGGCTTACAGCTTCCCACTCTTGGGTTCTCAACTGAAGGTACAGACCACAGCAGGGTCCATGTTAATAACTACAATCCCGATGCTCTGTTTTAACGTTCGTAAACGTTAATAATCCTCACTTGCGATACATTTTTGGAAACATAAGGCCCTCTATTCTCAAATGAAAAATACCTTCACAAATGCAAAATGTACACTTACTGTACACTGTTTAAAGTGGTTTTAACACAGCTGCAGTCAACAGTCATTTTCAGTTACAACACTATTCTGACATCCTTTTTCCGTTACACACAGGTGTTCGGAGACACTTTGATAGCTAATTAAAACAGGTGGTCGCCTCTGTCTTCCGTAAACAAGGGCTGTAACATGGAAATATGGCTGCCCTAACCCTATATATTTAAATGTTTTATTCATTTAGCAAACGCTCCTATATACAGAGATTTGCAGAAGCCATTAAGGTTAAGTGCCTTGCTCAAAGGGCACATTGACAGATTTCTCACCTAGTCGGCTCAGGGATTTGAACCAGCAACCTTTCGGTTACTGGCCCAACGCTCTAAACCACAAGGCTACCTGCCGCCCCTGTAAAGGTGTGTAGTAACTATTTGTTGATGTATTATTATTCTTTCTCACTGATGTGAAAGTTAAGTTCCACATTTTTCCAAAACCGTATGGCAAGAGAGGCATAGTGACGTTCAGACAAAGCTTCAGGACAGCGTCAGAGCCTTTGTCTTGGGCGTCAGGCAGGTTTATGGACAGACGGTATACGGTGCCTTCAGATAGTATTCACAACACCTGACTTTTTTCACATTTTATTGTGTTACAAAGTGGGATTAAAATGGATTTAATTGTAATTGTTTATCAATGATCTACACAAAATACTGTAGTTATAGTGGAGAAAAAGTTCCAACATTTCTAAAAAGAAAAATGTATGAAACATAAAATATGTAATTACAGATGTGAGTCTGAGTAAATCTGCCTGTCCCTATTCGTTGTGCTTAGGGTCATTGTCCTTCGCCCCAGTCTGAGGTCCTGAGTGCTCTGGAGCAGGTTTTCATCAAGGACCTCTCTGTACTTTGCTCCGGTAATCTATCCCTTGATCCTGACTAGTGTCTCAGTCCCTGCCGCTGTAAAACATCCCCACAGCATGATGCTGCCACCATACTTTAATCGCAGGGATGGTGCCAGGTTTCCTCCAGACGTGATGCTAGGCATTCAGGCCAAAGAGTTCAATCTTGGTTTCATTAGACCAGAGAATCTCATTTCTCATGGTCTGAGAGTCCTTTAAGTGCCTTTTGGCAAGCACCAAGCGGGCTGCCATGTGCCTTTAACTGAGGAGTGGCTTCTGTCTGGCCACTCTACCATAAAGGCCTGATTGGTGGAGTGCTGCAGAGATGATTGTCATTTTCAATGGCTGTTAGAAGTTGCTGGATATTGGAGGGAATTGGAACATGCTGTCGTACACATTGATCCAGAGCATCCCACACATGCTCAATGGATGGAATGTCTGGTATGCAGGCCATTGACGAACTGTGCCATTTTCAGCTTCCGGGAATTGTGTACAGATTCTTGCCACCATGGGGCACTCTGTTCACAACGCTGATATCAGCAAACCGCTCACCCACACAACGCCATTGCCCGGTTCAGGTGAAACCGGGATTCATCCATCCATCCAGTGTGCCAGTGACCATTGACGGAGAGCATTTGCCCCTGAACTCAGTTATGACCGCGAACTGCAGTCAGGTCAAGACTATGGTGAGGATGACAAGCACGCAGATGAGCTTCCCTGAGGTGGTTTCTGACAGTTTGTGCAGAAATTCTTCGGTTGTGCAAACCCACAGTTTCATCAGCTGTCTGGATGACTGGTCTCAGACAATCCCGCAGGTGAAGAGGCCGGATGTGGAGGTCCTGGGCTGGTGTGGTTAAACGTGGTCTGCGAATGTGAGGCCGTTTGCACGTACTGCCAAATTCTCCAAAACGACGTTGGAGGCGGCTTATGGTATGAACATTCAATTCCCTAGCAACAGCTCTGGTGGACATTTCTGAAGTCAGCGTAGCAATTGCAAGCTCCCTCAAAACGTGAGACATCTTTGGCATTGTGTTGTGTGTCAAAACTGCACACTTTAATGTGGCCTTTAATTGTCCGCAGCACAAGGCACACACAGAATCTCTAGTGACACAGCTAGCACTGCGATGCAGTGCTTTAGACCACTGCGTCACTCGGGAGGCCCGACTGAGGGACCTTAGAGATAATTGTATGTGTAGGGTACAGAGATGAGATACTCATTCAAAAAGAATACTATTATTGAACGCAGAGTGAGTCCATGAAACCTATTATATTGTCAAGCACATTTTCACTCCTGAACTTATTTAGGCTTGCTATAACAAAGGGTACTTATTGACGCAAGACATTTCAGCTTTTCATTTGAAATTAATTTGTAAACAATACGAAAAACATAATTCCACTTTGACATTATGAGGTATTGTATGCAGGCCAGTGACAAAATAATCTCAATTTAAACCATTTTAAATTCAGGCGTGTAACAACAAAATGTGTGAAAAGTCAAGGGGTGTGTACTTTCTGAAGGCACTGTACATTTAACATAACCGTTTATGAATGGGCTAGAGATAGGCCTACAGTATTTTTACCATTATGAAAAATAAATCTATTAAATGGATGGGGTGGAGTCAATGGCTTACTAGGCTACTGCTACAAATGTTCATGTCATGTGTCAAAACAAGGTTATTTTAAGCATCCAGGCCTTAGTGGTAACGTTACAAAATAATACTGAGTAGGCTACCCCCCCCCCCCCCCCAAACAATATATAAAATATTATACATAACAGCCTTGTTCTAAAATACATGAAATAAAAACATGTCATCAATCTACACACAATACCCCATAATGACAAAGTGAAAACTGTTTATTTTTTAGATTTCCTTTATTTTTATAAATACCTTATTTGCGTAAGTATTCAGAACCTTTGCTCAAATTGAGCTCAGGTGCATCCTGTTTCCATTGATCATCCTTCATATGTTTCTACAACTTGATTGGTGTCACACCCTGACCTTAGTATTCTTTGTTTTCCTTGTTATTTTAGTTAGGTCAGGGTGTGACATGGGTGATGTATGTGTTTTTTGTCTTGTCTAGGGGTTTTGTATGTTTATGGGGCTGTTTCCTTTCTAGGTAAATTGTATGTCTATGATTGCCTAGATTGGTTCTCAATTAGAGGCAGCTGTCTATTGTTGTCTCTGATTGGGAACCATATTTAGGCAGCCATATTCTGTGGGTACTTTGTGGGTGATTGTCTATGTCTATGTTAGTTGCTTGTGTCAGCACAGTTCTTATTATAGCTTCACGGTCGTTATTTGTTTTGTATTCAGGGTTCAGAGCTTTTTCTTTAAAACATCATAATGAACACATACCACGCTGCATTTTGGTCCGCTTCTTACGACGATCGTGACAATTGGAGACCACCTGTGGTAAATTCAATTGATTGGACATGATTTGGAAAGGCACACACCTCCCACTGTTGACAAAGCATGTCAGAGCAAAAACCAAGCCTTGAGGTCGAAGGAATTGTCTGTAGAGCTCTGAGACAGGATTGTGTCGAGGCACAGATCTGAGGAAGGGTACCAAAACATGTCTGCAGAATTGAAGGTACCCAAGAACACAGTGGCCTCCATCATTCTTAAAATGGAAGAAGTTTTGAACCACCAAGACTCTTCCAAAAACTGAGCCATCGGGGGAGAAAGGCCTTGGTCAAAGAGGTGACCAAGAACCTGATGGTCACTCTAACAGAACTCCAGAGTTCCTCTGTGGAGATGGGAGAAACTTCCAGAAGGACAACCATCTTTTCAGACGGAAGCCGGAAGCCACTCCTCAGGAAAAGGCACATGGCAGCCCGCATGGTGTTTGCCAAAAGGCACCTAAAGACTCTCAGACCATGAGAAACCAGATTCTCTGATCTGATGAAACAAAGATGGAACTATTTGGCCTGAATGCCAAGCGTCACGTCTGGAGGAAATCTGGCACCATTTCTACGGTGAAGCATGGTGGTGGCAGCATCATACTGCGGGGATGTTTTTATGCGGCAGGGACTGGGAGACTAGTCAGGATCGAGGGAAAGATTAACGGAGCAAAGTACAGACAGATCCTTGATGAAAACCTGCTCCAGAGCTCTGACAACCTCAGACTGGAGCAAAGGTTCACCTTCCAACAGGACAACAACCCTAAGCACACAGCCAAGACAACGCAGGAGTGGCTTCGGGACAAGTCTCTGAATGTTCTTGAGTGGCGCAGCCAGAGCCAAGACTTGAACCCGATCAATAATCTCTGTAGAGACCTAAAAATAGCTGTGCAGCAAGGATCTGCAGAGAAGAATGGGAGAAACTCCCCAAATACATGTGCCAAGCTTGTAGCGTCATACCCAAGAAGTCTCGAGGGTGTAATCACTGCTTTTTCAACAAAGTACTGAGTAAATAAATTTTTGAATAAGGCTGTATCGTAACAAAATGTGGAAAAAGTCAAGGGGTCTGAATACTTTCCGAAGGCACAGTATGTGGTATAAAATATTACAGAGTATTACCCTGGTTGCAATGGTTAGACAAGAACCTTTCCAAATGTACCATGCCCTTCTGAAGTTTTGAATGTACTGCTCTCCTGTTCTTTTTATGTGTAATTGGCTCGGATTTCAAGTTTAGTTTACCTCCCTCCTGTCCGGCCTACACTATAGCTTTTTCAGTGTTAAATTGAGAATATTAAATCGACACATATTGGCCTCGACACCTCATGAGATGGGGCGTTTATTAACGAATTTGGCAGGGCATGAATGGTGTGGAGATTCAAAATGAACCTTCCCTTGATTTATCTCCTCGCTAAATCCTAATCCTTTCTATCAGTTGATTGAGAATGTGGTTGGATTTTCGCGCCTCAAAACAGTTTCAGGGAAAACGGCACGAGCGCTAAATCCTCGTTGGGTCACAGTGTAAAGCGATGTTCAATGTAATTGCTCTCCAAAGCTCGACTTTTCTTTTTTGACCCCTTTTCTGCAATGCCGTATTTGTTGCTATAGAGTTTCCATCTGACTGCAGCGGATCTGTTATTGATGAACAAGGAATAGGGAGGATGGGATAGGTTAGGAACACATTGTAAATGGATGTGCAACCACACACAAGGTGAATTTGGCAATAGACTTCAGAGGTCCTAAATGTGATTCATGGGAACTTCGAGATAGGCATGTGCTTTCTTGCTGGGTCAGACAGACAGTGAATGAGAGCTTCCATTAGAACACTAGGCTCTTTATACCTAGTGTAGGTCCAAAATCCAGCAAGCACTATGATTGGTGCTTGCACACAACCACACCTGATGCTTCTCTAAACTGACGAGGCCAACAAGTGATGCTGTTTCCCTTCAGTACAAGCAATTATGTATTTTACCCAAATGTACTGTATGTACTAAATTGTCTCCCTTCCCCCTTAGTACAATAAGAGTGTAATGAATAACTTCTATTAATCCTAATTATACCCATGCATATCTCAAAATACCCTACAAGCAATTTCTCAATGAATGAAAGTGGATTTGTCTGGTCAAGGGCATGTTGCATAGGCCATACTTTAGATAAATAAATTATTAAATATGCTGATAAATAATGAACTATGTCGCTAGGGCAACAGATTGTAAGTTCTATATTTAATAGATTGATAGGCCGCACACTGACACATACTGTACACCACATAATCACAGACATACACTTAACACATTAACCAAGAGGGTGACCCTAAATGGAAACAGAGAAAAATAGAGAAAGCTACCATCCAGCCTCTATTTCTACCCATTAATACACACAAAATGGCATAAATGCTCTACTCATTTTCCTGTAGTTATATCCTCCCTTACGTCGTTGTGTCAATACGACTCTTCTTAATCAGTTATGATTAACTATTAAACATACTTTTTATAGCAGATCATGACCCATATTCTCCAGTCTTGGAGTGAATAAACTGCCAATAAATAGTCTCCTCGCCCCATATACTGTAGCTCCCTCCAATCACCAAGTGAGCAAGCCCAGTGTCTGATCCACAGATGCATTCAGTGGGTTGAATGAGAGGGAGACTGACAGATTACTCTAAATTTGAGATGGTTTCATAATCTTAGGGAAGCAGTAGGCCTAAAACATGGGTTAGGCCCTGTCTGTTAGACAGCATAGCGAGTGACAAAGATTAGGGGTGGTGGAATGGAGATTCTGAATGTTCACAGCCCCTGCTGTCTCCTGGCCTTGCTATTGAGACAACGTTGTCTTCTTGATGGAGATCATATGCAAACTTCTGTTTTAGGATGAAACTCCAGCGTATTTATATGGTTACTTAGGATAAACAATTTCAGAACGCATCCTGAATAATTCACATCCAGTGGTCCTGCAGTGCCAAATGGCATTTTAGAATATGTCCATTTATGGAAATAATGATATGCCATTTAGCAGAAGCTTATCTAATGCGACTTGAAACATTTTACATACGAGTGGTCCCAGGGATCCAACTCACAGTCCTGGCGTTGCAAGCCCCATGCGCTACCAACTGAGCTACGGAGGACATGAATAGAGTCAGGATATGCACAGACCACAGAAAGTCAACACATGATGTGGAACTGAAGACCAAGAGGATCAGTCCAACCATTTAAGGTACAACCACAATCTAAGGGATGGGTGGGCCCATACAAACACATAAAACGTTAACATACAGTGGGGAGAACAAATATTTGATACACTGCCGATTTTGCAGGTTTTCCTACTTAAAGCATGTAGAGGTCTGTCATTTTGATCATAGGTACACATCAACTGTGAGAGATGGAATCTTAAACAAAAATCCAGAAAATCACATTATGATTTTTAAGTAATTAATTTGCATTTTATTGCATGACATAAGTATTTGATACATCAGAAAAGCAGAACCTAATATTTGGTACAGAAACCTACAGAGATCATACGTTTCCTGTAGTTCTTGACCAGGTTTGCACCCACTGCAGCAGGGATTTTGGCCCACTCCTCCATACAGACCTTCTCCAGATCCTTCAGGTTTCGGGGCTGTCGCTGGGCAATACAGATTTTCAGCTCGCTCCAAAGATTTTCTATTGGGTTCAGGTCTGGAGACTGGCTAGGCCACTCCAGGACCTTGAGATGCTTCTTACTGAGGGAAGGAGGTTATTGGCCAAGATCTCGCGATACATGGCCCCATCCATCCTCCCCTCAATATGGTGCAGTCGTCCTGTCCCCTTTGCAGAAAAGCATCCCCAAAGAATGATGTTTCCACCTCCATGCTTCACAGTTAGGATAGTGTTCTTGGGGTTGTACTCATCCTTCTTCTTCCTCCAAACACGGCAAGTGGAGTTTAGACCAAAAAGCTCAATTTGTCTCATCAGACCACATGACCTTCTCCCATTCCTCCTCTGGATCATCCAGATGGTCATTGCCAAACTTCAGACGGGCCTGGACATACACTGGCTTGAGCAGGGGGACCTTGCGTGCGCTGCAGGATTTTAATACATGATGGCGTAGTGTGCTACTAATGGTTCTCTTTGAGACTGTGGTCTCAGCTCTCTTCAGGTCATTGACCAGGTCCTGCCGTGTAGTTCTGGGTTGATCGCTCACCATCCTCATGATCATTGATGCCCCACGAGGTGAGATCTTGCATGGAGCCCCAGGCCTAGGGTGATTGTCATCTTGAACTTCTTCCATTTTCTAATAATTGCGGCAACAGTTGTTGCCTTCTCACCAAGCTTCTTGCCCATTGTCCTGTAGCCCATCCCAGCCTTGTGCACGTCTACAATTCAGCCCTGATGTCCTTACACAGCTCTCTGGTCTTGGCCATTGTGGAGAGGTTGGAGTCTGTTTGATTGAGTGTGTGGACAGGTGTCTTTTATACAGATAATGAGTTCAAACAGGTGCAGTTAATACAGGTAATGAGTGGAGAACAGGAGGGCTTCTTAAAGAAAAACAGGTCTGTGAGACCCGGAATTCTTATTGGTTGGTAGGTGATTAAATAAATACTTGTCATGCAATAAAATGCAAATTAATTACTTTAAAATCATACAAATGTGATTTTCTGGATTTTTGTTTTAGATTCCGTCTCTAACAGTTGAAGTGTACCTATGCTAAAAAAAGTACAGACCTCTACATGCTTTGTAATTAGGAAAACCTGCAAAATTGGCAGTGTATCAAATACTTGTTCTCCTCACTGTATACTGTAACACTAGTAAAAACCATTGTATTCAATTCTATCAGTTTAATGATAATCAACTTTCTACCCATAGTTGCTATTGTTGTTTTCTTCTTTTAGGAGACCCACAAGAATCTTGTGGTTGAGCCCATAGTTACACATTGGCCAACCATCTAGGCTCATTGCAATGTTACTGACAGGTATGACAGACTACATGGGCTTAAGGGCCCATCTGCAGGTAGACTCTTAGTCACATGTAGGGTCAAAATAGAGCGCACCATGGATAATGACAAGCATTGCAAGATCAAGTCCCGGGTGGATTTGACGCGTATGGAGCTGTAACCTTGACCAATTCTCAGCACACAGTATAAATCCAAACCCTGTCAGCCAAATGATAGGAAAGTGAATTAGAGGAAAGGGGTCAAACACACAGGACATATGATGGATGGACAGACGGGTGTGTTGCAGCAGACACACTGAGCTGAGGCTCTCAACTCAAAGCGGAAACAGACAACAAAGTGCATAATACTGTACGTTGCGACACATTTTCCTTTGAAATAATGATGTATTCACCAGATAAGCTGCAGGGAGAGGTAGGCGGAAAGGGCAATGGACTCACTCACGCTCCTTCTACTCTCTTACAGTGACACACACACTGTACATTAACCAAACTGTCTAGAACTGCATTGGAGAGTGGGTGGAAAGGTTTAAAGAGTACAGATTCAGGCAAAGCAATAGGAGCTTGTTTATGAGGTATGGAGATGGGTCATTCCACCAATAAAGCACCTTTTGGGTTCACGTAACAGGTTGACTTTAAAATGAGGGAAATTGGAAACATTAATCATGAGAAATAATCATCTTCAGAAATGACTGTCAAAGCAACAAATTAACTACGGCTTTACAATGACGGTGAAAAGCGTGGGGGAAAGTATTGAATTGAACAGATATAGAATTGTCCATCTGGTCTATATTAAAAGGGTACTTCATTTAGTATAACAGGCTTTTAAAATGCAATATAGGTGCATAATTGAAGGTATCAAAGGGACTCAAAGGGCTCTATTGGTGGAACGATCCAGAAACAGATTACGCAGCCTAAATGTATAGAAAGACTGTGATGAGATCAGAGTTTTTGATTTTATGGACAGACTAACATCTATAAGACCTCAAACAAGGTATTAAAGGCCCAAGGAAAACATTTATAGATTTGGTAGATTTTAGGGGAAATTACTGATCTTTGATAATCCACCATTCAACTCGTTCAATATCCACCTCTCTATCACACACACACACACACACACTGGTGCAATGCTATGTATGAAAGACTAGGAATATGTATGTTAACACCCACATTGAATGATAAAATGTGTGCACACATACCATTGAATCAATGACAAGAAAATGAAGAGCCATAGAGAGAGTTTGTGTGTAAGAGAGACACTGTACTCACCCAATTAACCCTTAATACTGAGTGATTCTAAATGTAATTGTGTTTGTAGATAGGAGAAATTGTAACAATCACAAATATATCACTAGAAGATAGATGTTGAGTCCTTAATCCTTGATAGTAAAATCCCATTAAAATTCATGAGTAGAAAAAAAGTATTAAAATCAGCTTAAGTCCATTTGGAAAAACCACCAAAAAGTCCTGAATTTCAATTAAGAGTTAATTAGAGGCTTTCATTTGGAGTCCAATCCAAAACAGAGTAATTCCTCAGGAAAACAGCTACATCCAGAATGCATTTATCATTGTGAAGAATATTTTAAACATTTGTCATTCCCCAATATCTTCATATAATGTAGAGGAGAATCATAAAATTCTCCATCAAGAACAAAAGGAAATATAAAGAGGTGGAGAGAATGAATTGTGGTTTGCTCTACTTATCTATGTATATGTCTATTGCTGTGTTTAATACACTCTCTTTCCCTCTCTCATTCGCTTTCCCTCTCTCACACTCGCTTTCCCGCTCGCATTCCCTATCTCACACCAAAAAGTCTGATTTTTGTTAGGTCGCAATAAACCCAATTCCCTACAACCTTTTCACCACCTTGCCAACAGTTCTCCTCCTATTGCTAAACATTGTTCCAAAAATAACTACACTAAATTACATGCACCTTAAAATATATCACAGTAGTCCCAGTAATAACCTACAAAAATGATTCCCCATTTAAGTAAACATAACTCTCAAATTATATCAGAAATACTAAATGACCCTCTGGGATGTGAATAATTTTCTGATGGCAAATTAAAAAGATGGAGCAACAAATAAAGAAATGATTGGATAATTAAAAGTGTGGGGGTGTAGGTGGAAAACAACGATGGGATAGAGATGAACGGCGCTTAAAATGAGAGCGACAGATGAGAAAATCATGAAAAAAAAGATCCTCTGAAAGGTAAAGAATTGCAGCAAGGGTTTTAGTCCATTATGTTCGAGTGCTTGTGTGTGTCAGAGGGAGTGAGAGGCGAGGGGGTGGGGGGGTAGAGAGAGATGCATACACAGGTGACAGACCAGTAGAATGAGAAATGAGTGAGTATTAAGTGCCGAGCTACAGATTATGTTTGACAGTCTTCATCAGACAGCAGTTTTATGGTTTCATAAGAGGTGCAGGATGAGATGGGAAGAGTATAATATATTGGTTTATTCCTTTTTTTTCTAGATATGGAGTTCGCCTTGGGACCTTACATTAGTCTCCTCCTGTGTGTGAGTAAAATGATTCAATATAAGGAAACGGAGGCAGTTACACATTTAATGGGAGAAGAGACCGTTGTGCAATACAGTGAGAGAAAATGTGCTCCTCTGAGAAGAGAGAAAGGCGTTGTAGGATGTCTCACTGTGGTTTTGATGGGGGTCAAAAGCAAAAAGGTGATGTTCGGGATGGAGAAAAAGAGCATAGGGGGATGGCATGTCATGAAAACAAGTACCAGCTGAATGATTTGATGAAAGAACCATTCCTCTACCAAGACATACTGTGGATTAACGTGTGTGTGTGTGTGTGTGTGTTATGTGGATGCGTAACACACACAAAAATGCACACACAAACAGATTGAGACGGACACTAAACACTAAGAGACCTACCTATAAATATAAATAAGAATCCCCAAAATAGAGATGCAAAGGATTGTGGGAGAAGAAAAGAGGTACAAAATAGGAAAGGTAAAAACATGAAAAAGGTAAAATCGAGTCATCAACCAGTCTTTTCTGGTGGAAAAATCTGGATAATTGAAACACTGATGGATTCAAAAACTAGTCAAAGTTATGGGGTGGACAGTGAGTGGAGAAATGGGGGGAGGAGGAGCGTGGGTAACGGGGGAAAGATTGGGAGTCATAGGAATGGTAAGGGAAGGGAGAATGGATAAGGAATGTAAAAAAGAAAAAAATCTTTCCTTCCTTTTCTCATTCATAAATAAAATAAATTGTAGACCAGGTAAATGGAGAAATAGATGAGGAGGCAGAGGACGGAGAGAGCAAGCAAATGAAAAGATAAAGCACCTCCCAGCAAGGCGATGAGGAAGAAGAAGAACAAAGAACGAAAGAAAAAAACAAATACTCCAGTAGCCTCCGTTTTTTCTTGTCTCTATGTGGAAGGGGGGGAATGGCAGTTGCCAGTTATTCCCCCTCCCAGCTCATCTTCTTTCTTCCTTCAACAAAACAAGCCTCCCCATCCAGATGAAAACATGTTCTTTTCCTCTAGCTCTGGTCTAGTACATACCACTCACACAGGTTAGACATGTTGCAGTGGCTCATCAATATTGCTTACTGAAAAAGACATGGGGCTATAAGACAAGCATTGCCTGCCTTACTGAACTGAAAATGCTCTGTCCCCTACCGCCTATCCCTGAAAAATCTGGGAGGGGAGGGAGGAGGGTCCTCACGCAGAATTAGTATGCATTGAGAGAGGAGGGGGTGCCTTTCCAATAAATGTCTAGGAACCAGTGTCAGTGTGAATAAAACTGGTAAGGGACTAGCTCCCCCTAGAGTCAAGTATCAATATACCAGTATAGTTTACAAACATTTTAATGAACAATTACAATAGTCTGAATATTTCTTGGTACTTCACCTTTCGGTCAGTTGTCAAGTCCAATGCATTTATTTACGTTTGTAACCAGCCATTAAGACTATCAGACAAAGCGTTCAGCAGACAGTGTGTGAATTACATTGGGTCCAGGGGGGACCCCTGAATGAGACATGCGGGGTCTCTAAATAATACTAATTGAACAATTATATTATTTCTTTAAAATGCAATTTGTACTGCGACAGAGGTAAATATTAAAATAAACACCCCCGCCGGTCATGGTTTAAAATATATATATCCACGTGGCTGTCATCCCGGGACAGTCCCATCACTCAGCCCCTTTTCAGGCATCCCAACTTTTCGTTCTACAAAAAAATGGTCCTTTCGTCAAAGACGCATCAATTAATTCAGGCTACAAGAGTGTAGACCTAATGAAAATCACAGAATGTCATTACAATTTTTGGTGTTTCGTAACAGATGTCTCTTCCCATTCATCTACTCATCAAATGTTAGGATGCTGGAATAATTTTGGACTAGACGAACACGCGCAGGTAGCCTACTTTTTGAAGTTATTTGTTTGACAATAGGAAAACATGACTAGTTCTGTTCAAGCCAAATTACAAAAAGGTTTTAAAAAAAACATTAAATTACATCCATAGGAAAAAAATGGCACAGGATGTGCACACATACACAGGAGGCCCTAGATCATGTATCATTTAACTGTAGAACATGTCCTCCAGTGGCAGATATTGAGCAGGAGGAAAAGAGGTCACATAGGCTTTGGCAGGTTCATGTCTCATGAGACGCAAAACTGTGTATTACCATATAGTAACATGGTCATTCTGCCCTTCATAGTATGTTCTTTCAGTTAGACTGACAATTGCAATAAAACGTTTGAGTTTTCAAATACCTTCAGGAAACTAGAAGGAGAAGAATACTTTCTCCATAATCGTTCAGAAATGGGACCAGGCCATTTCAAGTCTGATTTTCAAATCCTCTCGTCCTGTGTCAAAGATATCCATTTTGGTAGAATGCTGCACCCATGTGGTCAAACACACAGCAGGCAGACAGTGGTCACATGGGGCCAACCCATTTCACCAGGATGGGCAACAACATTTTCCAGTAACATTCCAATGATAAGTCACTCTTGTAAACACCTGGGCTCAAATATGATTGAGTGCAAAATTCTGATAAAAAAAATACCAACACACATTCATTTGAAAATAGAGCAATTAGATTTGCCAGAAGCTTTACTGAACTTTTCACTTTGGCTACCTTGGTTACCAGAAGAAAATAAAAAAAAAATCTACAGAATCAATATTTCTCCTCGTTTTGACTTGACACAACAAATGAACTTTTAACTTAAATCTTAACATTTGGTTAAATTGGAGCTTTCGGTGAAGGGGACGTTAAGACGTCAGTGCACTGAGGCTCACAGAATGGACCAAAGCGGCCAAACACGTCCCTGGCACGGACTGCAAAGTAGTACTTGGAGCCAGAGACAAACTGTGTGAGTGTACAGGCCATGGGCAAAGCCAAGGCCTTCACCTCCCCTATCTTCTTCCAGAGTAGGGGCTGTGTGCTGGGGCCAGAGTGGTCCTGGTGGTAGGCGTATAGGTGGTAGCTGTCCACGGCAGCACAGCTCCTGTCTACCTCAATCACAGACCAGGAGAGCACGATGCCGTCATTCTGGCTCGGAACCCGGGTTATTTTGAGCAGAGGCTGCTGTGGAGGGCTGGTGCTTGCCGCTTCGAGGGGCAGGCTGATAGTTTGAGGTGGGACAGGCAAGGGGGGAAGGGGAGAGGGCTGGGGACATGGTATGGAAGATGAAGAAGTGGTTGTTGCAGAGGCAATACTTTCAGATGGGGAGCCCTGAAAGATGAATTTGATCAACTTTCACATCCATTTTCTATGTTGACTCTCTTTGGTTGATTATAGGCCAATATGTACACTTTCTTCCAATTGGAAAACATTCTGGAACATGCAGTATTCCATGGCTGCATTCCAAACACTTAAAAGACACACCCTCTCCCCTCAGCCCTCAAATTAAATGGACACTTCTGATGACGTATCATGACATCTGACGAGTTGACACTTGCAGGTGCAAGGGGTGACGGAAGAAGAAATGCATTTTAAATGAACCGCTCTTGCCCGGAAATGTGTTACTCGTGCATTTCATGGTTGTTTTCAGTCATCATGGAACCACTGGTAGCTGTTGTGTGTGCCTTATATGCCCTACAGTCAATTATGTTTGCATTTCATAATCTTGGCTAGACGACAACATCCCCGCAGACATCGAATGTTAGCCATCCTACTATATCAGATACATCGAAAATTACAATGTATAAGTGTGGTGTCAGGAAAAGTTGTGCGCAAACTATTGTTTCCAAAAGCTAACCAAACAAAAACATCATTACTTTTATGATAAGTGTTTGACCCATCATGTGCATTAGTAGCAACATTTCTAACTTATTTACATTCGTTGACTACTCCATATTAAATGTAGTTTAAGGTTAAGGTGACTTTTCTTAGTGGATGTACAATCAACGTGAATTTAATTATGGGGCGTTTTAGGCCCCGGAGTGAACATAATTGTACGAGAGGTCGACCGACTATGATTTTTCAACGCCGATACCGATTATTGGAGGATTTAAAAAAAAGCAGATACCGATTTATACACTGCTCAAAAAAATAAAAGGGAACACTAAAATAACACATCCTAGATCTCAATGAATGAAATATTCTTATTAAATACTTCTTCTTTACATAGTTGAATGTGCTGACAACAAAATCACAGAAATTATCAATGGAAATCAAATGTATCAACCCATGGAGGTCTGGATTTGGAGTCACACTCAAAATTAAAGTGGAAAACCACACTACAGGCTGATCCAACTTTGATGTAATGTCCTTAAAACAAGTCCAAATGAGGCTCAGTAGTGTTTGTGGCCTCCACGTGCCTGTATGACCTCCCTACAACGCCTGGGCATGCTCCTGATGAGGTGTCGGATGGTCTCCTGAGGGATCTCCTCCCAGACCTGGACTAAAGCATCCGCCAACTCCTGGACAGTCTGTGGTGCAACGTGGCGTTGGTGGATGGAGCGAGACATGATGTCCCAGATGTGCTCAATTGGATTCATGTCTGGGGAACGGGCGGGACAGTCCATAGCATCAATGCCTTCCTCTTGCAGGAACTGCTGACACACTCCAGCCACATGAGGTCTAGCATTGTCTTGTATTAGGAGGAACCCAGGACCAACCGCACCAGCATTTGGTCTCACAAGGTGCCTGAGGATCTCATCTCGGTACCTAATGGCAGTAGGCTACCTCTGGCGAGCACATGGAGGGCTGTGCGGCCCCCCAAAGAAATGCCACCTCACACCATGACGGACCCACCGCCAAACCGGTCATGCTGGAGGATGTTGCAGGCACCAGAACGTTCTCTACGGCGTCTCCAGACTGTCACATGTGCTCAGTGTGAACCTGCTTTCATCTGTGAAGAGCACAGGGCGCCAGTGGCGAATTTGCCAATCTTGGTGTTCTCTGGCAAATGCCAAACGTCCTGCACGGTGTTGGGCTGTAAGCACAACCCCCACCTGTGGACGTCGGGCCCTCATACCACCCTCATGGAGTCTGTTTCTGACCGTTTGAGCAGACACATGCACATTTGTGGCCTGCTGGAGGTAATTTTGCAGGGCTCTGGCAGTGCTCCTCCTTGCACAAAGGCGGAGGTAGCGGTCCTGCTGCTGGGTAGCTGCCCTCCTACGGCCTCCTCCACGTCTCCTGATGTACTGGCCTGTCTCCTGGTAGCGCCTCCATGCTCTGGACACTACGCTGACAGACACAGCAAACCTTCTTGCCACAGCTCGCATTGATGTGCCATCCTGGATGAGCTGCACTACCTGAGCCACTTGGTTGTAGACTCCGTCTCATGCTACCACGAGAGTGAAAGCACCGCCAGCATTCAAAAGTGACCAAAACATCAGCCAGGAAGCATAGGAACTGAGAAGTGGTCTGTGGTCCCCACCTGCAGAACCATTCCTTTATTGGGGGTGTCTTGCTAATTGCCTATAATTTCCACCTGTTGTCTATTCCATTTGCACAACAGCATGTGAAATGTATTGTCAATCAGTGTTGCTTCCTAAGTGGACAGTTTGATTCCACAAAAGTGTGATTGACTTGGAGTTACATTGTGTTGTTTAAGTGTTCCCTTTATTTTTTTGTGCTATATATATATATATATACAGTGGGGCAAAAAAGTATTTCGTCAGCCTCCAATTGTGCAAGTTCTCCCACTTAAAAAGACGAGGCCTATAATTTTCATCATAGGTTCATCACTTCAAAATGAGAAAAAAAATCCAGAAAATCACATTGTAGGATTTTTAATGAATTCATTTGCAAATTATGGTGGAAAATAAGTATTTGGTCAATAACAAAAGTTTATCAATACTTTGGTATTTACCCTTTGTTGGCAATGACAGAGGTCAAACGTTTTCTGTAAGTCTGCACAAGGTTTTCACACACTGTTGCTGGTATTTTTGGCCCATTCCTCCATGCAGATCTCCTCTAGAGCAGTGATGTTTTGGGGCTGTTGTTGGGCAACACAGACTTTCAACTCCCTCCAAAGATTTTCTATGGGGTTGAGATCTGGAGACTGGCTAGGCCACTCCAGGACCTTGAAATGCTTCTTACGAAGCCCCTACTTCGTTACCCGTGCGGTGTGTTTGGGATCATTGTCATGCTGAAAGACCCAGCCACGTTTCATCTTCAATGCCCTTGCTGATGGAAGGAGGTTTTCACTCAAAATCTCACGATATATGGCCCCATTCATTCTTTCCTTTACACGGATCAGTTGTGCTGGTCCCTTTGCAGAAAAACAGCCACAAAGCATGATGTTTCCACCCCCATGCTTCACAGTATGTATGGTGTTCTTTGGATGCAACTCAGCATTCTTTGTCCTCCAAACAAGACGAGTTGAGTTTTTACCAGAAAGTTATATTTGGCTTCATCTGACCATATGACATTCTCCCAATCTTCTTCTGGATCATCCAAATGCTCTCTAGAAAACTTCAGACGGGCATGGACATGTGACCCCCTGCTTAAGCCAGTATGTCTGGCACTGCAGGATTTGAGTCCCTGGCAGCGTAGTGTGTTACTGATGGTAGGCTTTGTTACTTTGGTAACAGCTCTCTGCAGGTCATTCACTAGGTCCCCCCGTGTGGTTCTGGGATTTTTGCTCACCGTTCTTGTGATCATTTTGACCCCACGGGGTGAGATCTTGCGTGGAGCCCCAGATCGAGGGAGATTATCAGTGGTCTTGTATGTCTTCCATTTCCTAATAATTGCTCCCACAGTTGATTTCTTCAAACCAAGCTGCTTACCTATTGCAGATTCAGTCTTCCCAGCCTGGTGCAGGTCTACAATTTTGTTTCTGGTGTCCTTTGACAGCTCTTTGGTCTTGGCCATAGTGGAGTTTGGAGTGTGACTGTTTGAGGTTGTGGACAGGTGTCTTTTATACTGATAACAAGTTCAAACAGGAGCCATTAATACAGGTAACGAGTGGAGGACAGAGGAGCCTCTTAAAGAAGAAGTTAAAGGTCTGTGAGAGCCAGAAATCTTGCTTGTTTGTAGGTGACCACATACTTATTTTCCACCATAATTTGCAAAAAATTCTTTCAAAATCTAACAGTGATTTTCTGGATTTTTTTTTCTCATTTTGTCTGTCATAGTTGAAAAGTACCTATGATGAAAATTACAGGCCTCTCATCTTTTTAAGTAGGAGAACTTGCACAATTGGTGGCTCACTAAATACTTTTGCCCCACTAATATATATGTATATATATATATATACACAGTGCCTTGCGAAAGTATTCGGCCCCCTTGAACTTTGCGTCCTTTTGCCACATTTCAGGCTTCAAACAAAGATATAAAACTGTATTTTTTTGTGAAGAATCAACAACAAGTGGGACACAATCATGAAGTGGAACGACATTTATTGGACATTTCAAACTTTTTTAACAAATCAAAAACTGAAAAATTGGGCGTGCAAAATTATTCAGCCCCCTTAAGTTAATACTTTGTAGCGCCACCTTTTGCTGCAATTACAGCTGTAAGTCGCTTGGGGTATGTCTCTATCAGTTTTGCACATCGAGAGACTGAAATTTTTTCCCATTCCTCCTTGCAAAACAGCTCGAGCTCAGTGAGGTTGGATGGAGAGCATGTGTGAACAGCAGTTTTCAGTTCTTTCCACAGATTCTCGATTGGATTCAGGTCTGGACTTTGACTTGGCCATTCTAACACCTGGATATGTTTATTTTTGAACCATTCCATTGTAGATTTTGCTTTATGTTTTGGATCATTGTCTTGTTGGAAGACAAATGTCTGTCCCAGTCTCAGGTCTTTTGCAGACTCCATCAGGTTTTCTCCCAGAATGGTCCTGTATTTGGCTCCATCCATCTTCCCATCAATTTTAACCATCTTCCCTGTCCCTGCTGAAGAAAAGCAGGCCCAAACCATGATGCTGCCACCAACATATTTGACAGTGAGGATGGTGTGTTCAGGGTGATGAGCTATGTTGCTTTTACGCCAAACATAATGTTTTGCATTGTTGCCAAAAAGTTCAATTTTGGTTTCATCTGACCAGAGCACCTTCTTCCACATGTTTGGTGTGTCTCCCAGGTGGCTTGTGGCAAACTTTAAACGACACTTTTTATGGATATCTTTAAGAAATGGCTTTCTTCTTGACACTCTTCCATAAAGGCCAGATTTGTGCAATATACGACAGATTGTTGTCCTATGGACAGAGTCTCCCACCTCAGCTGTAGATCTCTGCAGGAGACTTGATTACACACAGGTGGATTGTATTTATCATCATTAGTCATTTAGGTCAACATTGGATCATTCAGAGATCCTCACTGAACTTCTGGAGAGAGTTTGCTGCACTGAAAGTAAAAGGGGCTGAATAATTTTGCACGCCCAATTTTTCAGTTTTTGATTTGTTAAAAAAGTTTGAAATATCCAATAAATGTTGTTCCACTTCATGATTGTGTCCCACTTGTTGTTGATTCTTCACAAAAAAATACAGTTTTATATCTTTATGTTTGAAGCCTGAAATGTGGCAAAAGGTCGCAAAGTTCAAGGGGGCCGAATACTTTCGCAAGGCACTGTATATATATATATATATATATATATATATATATAATAATGACAATTACAACAATACTGAATGAACACTTATTTTAACTTAATACATCAATAAAATCAATTTAGTCTCAAATAAATAATGAAACATATTCAATTTGGTTTAAATAATGCAAAAACAAAGTGTTAGAGAAGAAAGTAAAAGTGCAATATGTGCCATGTAAAAAAGCTAACATTTAAGTTCCTTGCTCAGAACATATGAAAGCTGGTGGTTCCCTTTAACATGAGTCTTCAATATTCCTGGGTAAGAAGTTTTAGGCTGTAGTTATTATTGGACCATTTCTCTCTATATCGTTTGTTTTTCATATACCTTTGACGATTGGATGTTCTAATAGGTACTTTAGTATTGCCAGCCTAATTTCGGGAGTTGATAGGCTTGAAGTCATACACAGCGTAATGCTTAAAGCACAGCGAAGAGCTGCTGGCAAATGCAGGAAAGTGCCGTTTGAATGAATGCTTACGAGCCTGCTGCTGCCTACCACCACTCAGAGCAGTCTGACTATCAAATCATAGACTTAATTATAATACACAGAAATACGGAAATTATCATTTCGAAAACAAAACATTTATTATTTTAGATAAAATATGTAACGGTTCCGTGTTTATCTAACAGGTGGCATCCCTAAGTCCAAATATTTCTGTTACATTGCACAACCTTCAATGTTATGTCATAATTATGTACAATTCTGGCAAATTAATGACGGTCTTTGTTAGGAAGAAATGGTCTTCACACAGTTCGCAATGAGCCAGGCGGCCCAAACTGCTGCATATACCCGGACTCTGTTGTACAGAACGCAAGAGAAGTTACACAATTTCTCCTAGATAAAATAAATTAATGTTAGCTGGCAATATTAACTAAATATGCATGTTTAAAAATATATTGTGTATTGATTTTAAGAAAGGCATGGATGTTTATGGTTAGCTACACATTGGTACAATGACAGTGCTTTTTTCGCGAATACGCTTGTTAAATCACCCGTTTGGCGAAGTAGACTATGATTCAATGATAAATTAACAGGCACCGCATCGATTATATGCAACGCAGGACAAGCTAGATAAACTAGTAATATCGCCAACCGTGTGTAGTTAACTAGTGATCATGTTAAGATTGTTTTTTTATAAGAGAAGTTTAATGCTAGCTAGCACATTACCTTGGTCCTTGCTGCACTCGCATAACAGGTAGTCAGCCTGCCACGCAGTCTCCTCGTGGAGTGCAATGTTATCGGCCATAATCGGTCTAAAAATGCTGATTATCGATTGTTACAGAAACTTGAAATTGTCCCTAATTAAAAATCGGCCATTCCGATTAAATCGGTCGACCTCTTAAATTGTACACTTGCAAACGCGATCAAAAACGAGGGCTGAGGAGCTTCTGTTGCCAACTTCTCTTACTTGGCTAATCATTTGGACCGACAACAAAGATGGCCGCGGGGATTCCCCCAATTGCATAAGGCAAGGGTAAGTGGAGGAGGGTGTGTCTTTTCTAAGTTTAAAAACGCAGCCCATGTATTGAAAGACGGTTGCTCGGCTTTCAAATATTTGGTAGTCTCACCTGCAGGGGGCGATGATAAACAGCATGCGGAGATCCAACAGCTGAAGTCTGACCAAGAGATGACCTCACTGAAACAATAAATAAAGAGAAAACAATCTGGGTATTCTGTCAACATAACCACAGAGAGTGTTGGCACAAGACACCACCTACCGGCCTGTGTGCCGACTGAAGTGGAGGTGGCTGTTTGCTGTGTGGCCGTTGTTCGCTGACCCGCTGTTGAAGGCGAGGATGAGGCCTTCAAAGCCACCGGAGCCTTCAGCACTCCAGTAACTGCACACAACACATGGGGACAACTTCAGGAGATGTACAACTCACTGCACTTCTGGCCTCTATAATATTATAAAATACTGCTCACCAAAAGGAAGAGGGAGGGAAAGGAATATCAATCTTACCTAGAACATCATCCTCCTCCTCCTCCTCTGTCAGGTCTATGAATGCTTCTGATTTGGCAGGGTGAAATGCCTGCGTGGAGTCTGAAGGGGTATTTGTAGATTCACTACCTACATAGGAGAGTGTAAGGGAAAACAGCTTCTCAGAATGACACTGAGAATCTGGGCAAAACAAACTACTTACATTTACTCTTCCAAGATAACAAGCCTAACTTCTGAGGTGTAAGCTAACCTGTTTTTGCAGGCACCTGTGGTACAGGGGCAGCTAGTTGTGCTGGGGCAGCTGGATGCACAGAGGCAGCTGGTCGCACAGAGGTTTGAGTGCCTGTGGTGGCTGGCATTGAGAATCTTGGTAAGGATGAAGTGGAGTTCGCCACAGACACAAGCCGAATGGACTCACAGACGGAGACAGACACACTGGAGCTGGGCCTGCCGACTGTCCCAGTGTCTTCAGGGTGGGAGATATTGGGTGTGGCCCTGGGTGTGGTTATGGTTGTGGCCCTGGGTGTGGTTATGGTTGTGGCCCTGGGTGTGGTTATGGTTGTGGCCCTGGGTGTGGTTATGGTTGTGGCCCTGGGTGTGGTTATGGTTGTGGCCCTGGGTGTGGTTATGGTTGTGGCCCTGGGTGTGGCCCAGGGTGTTGTTGTGGTTATGGTTGTGGCCCTGGGCATGGGTATGGGTGTGGTTATGTGGGACGTTGTGGCAGCTGGTGAGTCAGTGGGTGTAGTCATGGTTGTGGGTGTGGCAGCGAAATGAGATAAGAGGGCAGAAGCAGAGGGGGGCTTGTGAGCAGCAGGGGTGTAGGGAGTAGTCCTCTGCAGGAGGAAGGCAGTGGTGGGTGTCACGGTGGAACTCGTCATGGCGGGAAGTGCGCACACTGGGATTAGCTGGGAGTTGGTTGGGTTGGTAAGGATGGCTGTCCCACCACCAGGCAGCTGTATGAGGAATGACTGGAGAGGGAAGGCGGACGGGCCTGGTGTTGGGGTAACACAGGTGCTCAGCATCAAGGTTTGGGATGTGGGTTGAGATCCGGCTGAGGCTGTGGAAGAGGGGGAAGGTAGCAAGGGGGCTTGTGGAGGAGAAAGAAATTGAGACAAAAAATGTTAAAGGATGAGACTGTATACAATGATATTATTAGTTGGTTAAAGAAAACACAGATTAAGATGAAGAGAAAACTCCCTCCTGCTCACCTGTGGGTACAGGACTAGGGGTTTGACAGCCCTGATCAGTACGTACAGGACTAGGGGTTTGACTGCTCTGATCATTACGTTTTGGATCCGGTATGTTGTTCCCCATTGTTCTGTTTACAAGGAGGAGGGGAAATGATTACGGGCAAAGGATTCAGGAAGCTGATCAAAAGGCTGCTCAGTGGAGAATGATGGTGAACACAAACATAAGTGGATGCTGAGAGATACAGTATGACGTCACTGTGCATCCAATCAATTGCTTTTATCCCAAATAACTCAATGAAAAATTGAATCTTCGTTGTCAATGCACCCATTTCTTTGGGTTACCCTCTGGTGAAATGTTTTTTTCCCTCTGATTAATTGGGACACGCTGCTACACTTCAAATCATTGACTTACCTCAGGCCGAGAATTCCTGATCCTGCTTGGGTGGTTGCTGTGGCAGAAGTAGAGGTAGGTGGCAACAGTACCTGATGAATATAGGGAAGAGCACTTTGTATAGAGTTCCAATGGTACCATCAATCTTTCAAAAAAGATCGCTCTGAAATCACAGTCATCATTGAAAGATCAATTGCCTCCATTTTCACTCACCTCTGGAGGTTTCTTGGCATTCTCCCTGGCCTGGATGGCAGTTCCAACTTTCTTAGAAAGTCGGCCAATCTTTGCCTGAAAGAGCACACGTGGAGCATGGATTTGCTTGTCTAATGGGATATACATTCCAATGTCTTTATCCTAGATTACCCTGTTTGTGTTTTATTTCTCATCTTCTGACAACAGACCTGCAGGCTCTTGAGTGCACTCGGGTGTTTTTCTATTTTGTCCAGTCTGTCTCTGAGCCCCTGAAGACTCTTGTCAAATAGTGTGAGCTGCAGAACACCCAGCTGCTCCTCAACAAGCTGCTGCACCACCTACAGAGGACAGGGATTTTAATGGGCAAGTGAGGAAAAAAGATGGAAGGTTATTTTATTTGTTTAACCTTAAAACCAGTCCAATGGAGATTTTTAAAATAAATAACACGAGAAGGTAGCACCAATAAAATAAAATAGTCAAAAATATGCCATGCAACTCGGGATACATGACTACAACTTGGGAACTGAGACATGGTTTCTTTAAATAAAAAAATGAATAAAACATCTCAATTGAGGACAAACCTTCTTTAGCTTGTGTTGCTTTTCTGCGCTCCCACTGATCTTCAACTCCACATGAGCCTCCACCTCCTCACAGTCTACTCTGGGCCTCTTATGATGCCTCTCCACCACTTCCAAGTCTCTTTCTCCCTGCTTTTGACCACCATCCTCCGAGTCTCCAGACAAGGATCGTTTCTTCTGTAGAGCAGCACCCTCCTCTTCTTGTTTAGAGAGAACACAAAACATTATAATATCAAAACACCGCTATTATCGAAGCAAACATCTTGAAATAAATAATCTCCGCTAGCCAACAGGCCAGTTGAAGTCAGAAATATGACCAATTCCTGCAACCTAGCTAACATACGAACTAAACTTGACATAATCACTTTGGTGCTTCAGTTGGGATTGGAAAAGACTATAGAATTACCTTCATCAATCTGAAGGGGCGTCGGTGATGAAGGGGAAGGACAGTCAACTGGAGCACCATTTTCAAACTGTTCTGGCTTCTCCATGTTAACCTCAACTTTTTCTACCTTTCCTTCACTTTCCCTCTGTTCCTCCTCTTCATCACTCTCATCCTGGACATCATCATCTTCACTAAGCACCAGGAATCCTGGCCTGACCTCCTGGTCTGACTCTGCCGTGTATGACGGGGAGAGCGAAGGGGAAGAGACAGACTCTATAGCCGTGTTGGAGGACAGGAGGAGGGAGGCAGCAGGGTTCAATATGGGCACTGTGTCCGGAGTGGTACCTGGTACCAGGTCTACTTCCATACCATCAACCTCACGCTCTCTTACTGCTACTGCTTTCTCTGAACTCACAGGAGAGGAAACAATAACATCCTCCTTGGAATTTCTATCCACCTTTCCCAGTCCATTCATTTTGTCTTCTACCTCAAGGCTGGGTAATGTAGACTCCTTGTCCCCCTCTCCTTCTTCCTGAACATCTTTTACATCAGAGTGTATGTTCTGTGATGAAGAAACCAGTAATTCAGAGGCTGTTGGTTCCTCAGAGGTCTCAGTGGTTAGGGATGTGGCCATCAGGGAGGAAGGGGCATGAGTGGTGGTATGTGTAGTTCCATGTATTTCTTTATCTACTTCCATAGACACATCTTCACAGTGCTTCCCATTTACCATTACTGGCTGAGGTGGGGATGGCAAAGAACATGGAGAGGAGAGAGTGGTGTGAAGGGATTCCAGTTGCTGTCGATCGCTGACTTTCATAGTCTTTTTTGCTCTGAAAATTTTCCTCAGGGGTTCCTCTGCGACAACAACATCCATGCTTGACCTGAATGGTGGTGGAGAAGAACGAGCAAAAGAATGTCAATCATGTACGATTCTGTTTTACTCTACTTATTTGCATTTGCCTTTGATTCATGCAAATTAAAAAACATTTTCATTAATCTCTTCATTAATGAAGTGTATTAAATTCAAATAGAAGCGGGAGCACTGACTGTCCCGTACACACTATTGTTGAAGTCCAAGATAGGACACACCCACAATCATGCAGTTGCTCCTCCTCTTCTTTACACCCTGTCAACTCTGATTGGTAGAGTGCAAAGCCTGCCAGGCTCAAGCAGGTGATTGATTCAGTGACGGGTTTCAGGGCCTGGTGGGAGGTGTTTGCACCGGGTGAAAAGCGATTGCATTTGTTTTGGAACGGGGCTGCCTCCTGGGCGTGAGCCAAGGGCCCTGCTCTGCCCAACGGTGGCTCAAACAAAATAATAATAATTGGGTTAAGCAAGTGAAGTAATGAGTAGGATTCTGTTTTCACATGCAAATAAATAAATAAATATATATATATATAAATACATATACACACTATCTGCCTTCCCAATGAAAGCTAGTTTGAAAATGATGACGTTTCATGCAAAAGATGTTTCTGAACGATGCACCATGCTGCTATGTTGACAGCATGAGCATGCAGCCCAGACTACTGTTCCATTTGAGAAGTGTGCTCCTCCCACACCGCTTTTGACCTTTCATGTCACCTTGCAGCATTCACAGAGGCTGCTAGTTTCTCCAAGCCTGCAGGCGAGAGAAGGAAGGATACAAGAACCCTACCCTTCACTTGCAATAGCCTGGAAACCTGACGTTGAATTTCATTGAAGCACGCACACAAGATGAAAATACATGTATGCATGCATACTTGCCAGGCTCATGTATACATGGTTCTGTGCATGCGTCAGGTGACAAATCTGAACATTCTGCCAGCACTTTGAAAAGTAGATTAAACTATACTTTCCTGTAGATATTGTCTCTCATTCCTACCTTCAAACAGACCAACCACATGGACAACCAGTGAAGTTAAACTACAATTTTATTCAACATTCTGGCTTGTAGAGGTCGTGAGAGGAAACTTTCCTGATCCAAACACTAATTTATGCCCAACGTAGATTTCTATTAAATAAAACATCAGGTTTCCAGGCTATAGCCAACTAAGTGGTAAGTTCTGCACATACTTATCACTGCCTCATCAAAATAGGAATGAAAATAGGAATGAAAACAAAATCAATCAAATAACCTTGCATAGTGCCATGCCATCTTAGCCATGTCATCTTGACAAATTTAGGACAGCTGTTAGAGCCAGTAAGATTGTTTTTTAAAGCAATAAAATAAACCCCATTGAGTTGGAAGAATCTGTAATGACATTAGTACACTTTTTCAAAGAACTTGAAAATGTAATATTACCCTCACGGAATGTCATTCCTTAAACTGCCCCATCAGAAATCCAGTACTACCTGCAGCTGAAAATGTAATGCGATGCATTTGCTCCATGTAAAGTTTCCGTTTAGGACGGTGGAGACTTTACGGTCTAATGTTTTTTTCAGAAAATTCCCCCCCCAGAACCTAACTGAACATTTGACACAATTATTATTATGATTAGTTCTGGGATTCAGAGATTCACTCCATGTGCCCCCCTCTGACAGTATGGGCCTGAATTGACTTGTCAAACCCAAGGGTATGGGGTAATCCCCCTATGATCACATTCATGGAGGATTCCCTTTGCAGTTGGATGAAATTATATTTAGCCCAGTTAACTTACCTTGTGAAAGGAGGCAATTCAATGCACCCGTGAAAGGAAGCAATTCAATGCACCTGTGGACACTCAGACTAAGTATCAATGGCTAGACGAAGTATGAGATTGAGACTATCAAACTGCACACCTGAATTTAATTTCATACTAATTGATTACTGTTGATTCGTCGCACCAGGTGTTGGCTAAGTGAAGGAAGGCGTGGCCAAACTAGTCTTACAGTGTTTGTCACAAAGCAGAATCAATATTAGCCAGGTAACTAACAAACTTTCAGATATAGTGGTTTGTTTTCTGGTTTATTAAAAAAGCTAAAGTAAATGATGGATTATTGAGAATATTGAGTCGGTACCATTTACATTTCAAGTCAATCTTTCTCAGTTAGCTGGCTAAGTCATCCATCCTGACATTACTTAAGAGGGCCATGGAGTACACAGGCTTTTGTTCCAGCCCAGAAATCATGACACACTCCTGTGCCTCAAACAATTAAGTTGAATATTGTGATATATCAATTATGAAGTGGTATATTACACACAATGATTTGTTTTGCATTGACAAAATAAGATCTCTAATAGCACATGTATAAGAAGACTGGCCGTAGGAACATTGCCCCTGAAGTCAAGATGTGCAGGATCTGATGGCTTGGACACATGACGGACAGTGGTAGCTGTGCTGGAGTAGATTGGTCTCATGGGACAGGGCACGGACTGTGGCAAGGCACTCAAGCAGTAGAAGGACTAAGTCAATTATGTAAATGTAATTCTGTCAAAATGCTGCGTTAACGGACCTACACTTGCTACATCAGTAAGTTATGTAGATGCCTTTAATGGCCTCCCTATTTACATAAAATTATCCATTCAGTGAAGTTTAGACTAAGATTTAAAGTATATCTTAATGCAGTAACTCAATGTTAAACACGTGAGGTCACTCACCCTTTACATCCAGTTTCAAAACAGGATCCTGTAGTGACCAGAACTTGCTAAATTGAATCAGCAAATGCTAACTTGCACAGTCATTTAAACAACCTAACTTGACCTGTCTCCTTATCCTGACGGTTGTCACTGATTGGGAGTGAATCACAACCACTCAAAACCAGCACATTCCTAGTATGTGCTAAACTTCCCTCCCCACATTCGTATGTTCTAAACTCCACAGCGAGCCTATTCAGTCCGTCAATTCGCTCCCTCTCAAACAAAGCAGGATGTGTGATGGGGGAGGGAAATCCAGACAGATGAAGGCGGGGCTACCATTTTTGGGGAAACTGCAGAAATGGAAACAAAGGTGTTTCAAGGCACTTTCAATTGCACCATTCTTCATGAAAAGGAGTCGTCTACATTTTTTAGCAACTCTCATACTCTGTGTAACGGATGTGAAACGCTAGCTTAGTTAGCGGTGGTGCGCGCTAAATAGTGTTTCAATCGGTGACGTCACTTGCTCTGAGACCTTGAAGTAGTGGTTCCCCTTGCACTGCAAGGCCCGCGGCTTTTGGGTAACGATGCTTCGTGGGTGACTGTTGTTGATGTATGCAGAGGGTCCCTGGTTCGTGCCCGGGTATGGGTGAGGGACGGTCTAAAGTAATACTGTTACATTGATGCTGTTGACATTCGGAAAAGGAGGAGGTCAAAAGGGGGGTGAGTGTAACGGATGTGAAACGGCTAGCTTAGTTAGCTGTGGTGCGCGCTAAATAGCATTTCAATCAATGACGTCACCATGGTTAACGATGCTTCGTGGGTGACTGTTGTTGATGTGTGCAGAGGGTCCCTGGTTCGCGCCCGGGTATGGGCGATGGGACGGTCTAAAGTTATACTGTTACATTGGTGCCGTGACCCGGATCACTGGTTGCTGCGGAAAAGGAGGAGGTCAAAGGGGGGTGAATGTAATGGATGTGAAACGGCTAGCTAGTTAGCGGTGGTGCGCGCTAAATAGTGTTTCAATTGGTGATGTCACTTGCTCTGAGACCTTGAAGTAGTGGTTCCCCTTGCTCTGCAAGGGCCGCGGCTATTGTGGAGCGATGGGTAACGATGCTTCGTTGGCGACTGTTGTTGATGTGTGCAGAGGGTCCCTGATTCGCGCCCGGGTATGGGCGAGGGGACGGTCTAAAATTATACTGTTACATATGCTCATGATACCAAACAGTCCCATCTCAATCCATCCCGCATTATGCTTCAGGCAATATTATTATATTTTATTATTATCCTGAATGTTGTCCCCACTCATTACTAACTTGTGATGAACTATACCCAGGGGGAAATGAACTATACCCAGAGGGAAATGAACTAACATGATTCAAAACCATCTCATATTGCCTCTGCATGTTTACTACTACTTTTTCTTACTGTTTGATTAGTGCTAGAATATTTGTATGCATCCTATAATGTATACTTTTCAGTCGATAGTTTAACACAAATAAGCCTACAGTACATCAACAGCCTAGGTTCTGCAACCCCATTATACATGTCAAGCTTTTCAGTCAGCCATTTTGGCAGCTGTCAGAACTTTTAATTGATTAAATTAAATGTTCTCGCTTGGTATCTTGTCATTATGAATGAACGACTATAGGCTAAAACAAATATCTTACACAGCAACAATCTCCACAACATTTAGCTCAATTGGAATTACTTATCTTGGACATCAAGTGAGAATCATTTGTTTTTATTTGTCATACATTTTCTGCTCGCTGCCCATTCAAACATGGGCAGCACAAGTAATCAAGCTATGAATGAGGGACAGATCAATTGAGATCCCAATAAAGTAGGCTATTGGCCAGACAGCTGGGTAGGGCCGGACAGACAGGTTTTTAGAAATGTTTGCTCATTTTTTAATAATAAAAAAGAAATGCCTTATGTAAATATGTTTTCAGACCTTTTGCTATGAGACTCAAAATTGTGCTCAGGTGCTTCCTGTTACAATTGATCATCCTTGAGATGTTTCTACAACTTGATTGGAGTCCACCTGTGGTAAATTCAATTGATTGGACATGATTTGAAAAGGCCCACACCAGTCTATATAAGGTCCCACAGTTGACAGTGCGTGTCAGAGCAAAAATCAAGACATGAGGTCGAAGGAATTGTCCGTAGAGCTCTAAGACAGGATTGTGTCGAGGCACAGATCTGGGGAAGGGTCAGCATTGAAGGTCCCAAAGAACACAGTGGCCTCCATCATTCTTAAATGGAAGAAATTTGGAACCACCAAGACTCTTCCTAGAGCTGGCTGCCTGGCCAAACTGAGCAATCGGGGGAGAAGGGCCTTGGTCAGGGAGGTGATCAAGAACCTGATAGTCACTCTGACAGAGCTCCAGAGTTCCTCTGTGGAGATGGTTGTCCTTCTGGAAGGTTCTCCCATCTCTGCAGCATTCCACCAATCAGGCCTTCATGGTGGAGTAGCCAGATGGAAGCCACTCCTTAGCAAAAGGCCCATGACAGCCCGTGCCTAAAGGACTTTTAGACCATGAGAAAAGAGTCTCTGGTCTGATTGAACTCTTTGGCCTGAATGCCAAGTGTAAGGTCTGGAGGAAACCTGGCACCATCCCTACAGTGAAGCATTGTTGCGCGCGTCATGCTGTGGGTAGGTTTTTCAGCAGCAGGGACAAGAAAACTAGTCAGGATTGAGTTGAAAGATTAACGGAGCAAAGTACAGAAAGAGCCTTGATGAAAACCTGCTCCAGAGCACTCAGGACCTCCGACTGGGGTGACGGTTCGCCTTCCAACAGGACAACGACCCTAAGCACACAGCCAAGATGACGCAGGAGTGGCTTCGGGACAAGTCTCTGAACATCTCTGGAGAGACCTGAAAATAGCTGTGCAGCGACGCTCCCCATCCAATCTGACAGACCTGGAGAGGATCTGCAGAAAAGAATGGGAGAAATTCCCCAAATACAGGTGTGCCAAGCTTGTAGCGTCATACCTAAGACTCGAGGCTGTAATCGCTGCCAAGTGCTTCAGCAAAGTACTAAGTAAAGGGTCTGAATACTTCTGTAAATGTGATATTTCAGTTTTTATTTGCCATTATGGGGTAATGTGTGTAGATTGGGGGGTGTAAGCGATTTAATCAATTTTGGAGTAAGGAGAGAGAATACAGTAGACGGCACACGTCAACGTGTGATTTATGACCCTACATTATGGGTCAGGTGTGTATGCCCATATATGGGCATCCTGCAGGACATCCTGACAGGAAAGTTCTCACGGTAGGGGGAGGGTGTTAATTGAACCAGATAGTGCATCTGTTCCTATGAAGCTGTCGTGATTGATGTGCAGGGACCTCGTTGAACTGGGGGGGTGTTTGACTATTTCAAAGAGTATGGGCCCCCCCTGTTGTAGAGACCTTAGGGCTGTTGTCTATGAAACAGGAATGTCCGGGGTTATTGGGGGAAGCCGCATTATAAATAAGAGCTGAACACCACAAGCGACCTCGATAAACCACTAAAGAAATTAAAATAACCCCAGAACATTAAATAACAAATAAACATGTCTCCTAGGCCAATTATAGGTGTACTTTGAACACAAGAACACAATAACGGCAACATCGAGGACATTCTGTGTGATGCACCTGAATGTTTTAATGGAGTTCTGGATATGAGTGATGGACTTATGGGTTACATTTTCCAACCAGAGGATTCAACTGTGAAGTTTTCACAGACGACGGCCACAGCCCCCTTTATCAAACAAAACCCGGGAGTTTTTCTCCTGCGCTGCGTAGAGAATGGCTTAAGATACGGCTCGGGTTATGCCAGATCGAACACTCCCTGAGTGGGACAACGCTGCCCAGATATGCGCTGGAAGAGGAAGTGTGTGTGCGAGATGATTTGAAAGCCATAAGAATCTCTTCAGTGGCGTTTGGTCCAGACTTCAAAGTGACATTTTTAGCATGTGTCCAATTCAATAGTTCAAATGCTACAAAATCGGTTAGTTCGTATGTATTTTCCAAAGACTGCATGGATGTGAACTATTTTGTGCCCGTCTTTAGCTTTAAGTGGAGCGATTATCATATTCCTGGCCATGATGAAACAGCTGGACAATCTTTTCCAACACCGTGAACAATTACGTTGCTGGGTGCTTCTATCCTTAAGACAGACCCGGGCTCTAAATGCAAGAGGTTTGACAAATCCTGGTAAAGAACTTACAGAACGTGGAGTGTGTGGGATATCTTGCGAGGAAGAGACCCTGTCTGGAAGATGGGGAATTAGAAACGGACAGGTGCCTGGGTTAACCATATAGCCGCCCCATTATCTGTAAGAAAGGAATAGTCCAATTGTTTAACTAATTATAGCATGTTCAAAAGGTCTGTACTAAATATTTACAATTTTAAAACCCTTTATTTAATTATATCTCGCCTTTAATGAACGGAATATCAGTCTCTCTGTCTCGGAGAAAATGCTTTAGGAAAGACGTGTGTGCGTTTCAAAACAATGGGCTTGAGGTGGTGTCTCTGCAGTTGTTTTAAAACAATGTTTCTTATTTTTGTATGAATACAGTCTTTCCTACAACAGACAGTTATAAATATAAGCATTTAAAGGGTATTAAAGTTTAGTACTGTGCTGTAATTATATATAATGTGTGTGTATATATGTGTGTGTGTGTATGTATATACACTGCTCAAAAAAATAAAGGGAACAATAAAATAACAGATCTGAATGAATGAAATATTCTTATTAAATACTTTTTTCTTTACATAGTTGAATGTGCTGACAACAAAATCACACAAAAATGATCAATGGAAATCAAATGTATCAACCCATGGAGGTCTGGATTTGGAGTCCCACTCAAAATTAAAGTGGAAAACCACACTACAGGCTGATCCAACTTTGATGTAATGTCCTTAAAACAAGTCAAAATGAGGCTCAGTAGTGTTTGTGGCCTCCACGTGCCTGTATGACCTCCCTACAATGCCTGGGCATGCTCCTGATGAGGTGGCGGATGGTCTCCTGAGGGATCTCCTCCCAGACCTGGACTAAAGCATCCGCCAACTCCTGGACAGTCTGTGGTGCAACGTGGCGTTGGTGGATGGAGCGAGACATGATGTCCCAGATGTGCTCAATTGGATTCAGGTCTGGGGAACGGGCGGGACAGTCCATAGCATCAATGCCTTCCTCTTGCAGGAACTGCTGACACACTCCAGCCACATGAGGTCTAGCATTGTCTTGTATCAGGAGGAACCCAGGACCAACCGCACCAGCATTTGGTCTCACAAGGTGTCTGAGGATCTCATCTCGGTACCTAATGGCAGTAGGCTACCTCTGGCGAGCACATGGAGGTCTGTGCGGCCCCCCAAAGAAATGCCACCCCACACCATGACGGACCCACCGCCAAACCGGTCATGCTGGAGGAGGTTGCAGGCAGCAGAACGTTCTCCACGGCGTCTCCAGACTGTCACGTCTGTCACATGTGCTCAGTGTGAACCTGCTTTCATCTGTGAAGAGCACAGGGCGCCAGTGGCGAATTTGCCAATCTTGGTGTTCTCTGGCAAATGCCAAACGTCCTGCACGGTGTTGGGCTGTAAGCAAAACCCCCATCTGTGGACGTCGGGACCTCATACCACCCTCATGGAGTCTGTTTCTGACCGTTTGAGCAGACACATGCACATTTGTGGCCTGCTGGAGGTAATTTTGCAGGGCTCTGGCAGTGCTCCTCCTTGCACAAAGGCGGAGGTAGCGGTCCTGCTGCTGGGTTGCTGCCCTCCTACGGCCTCCTCCACGTCTCCTGATGTACTGGCCTGTCTCCTGGTAGCGCCTCCATGCTCTGGACACTACGCTGACAGACACAGCAAACCTTCTTGCCACAGCTCGCATTGATGTGCCATCCTGGAAGAGCTGCACTACCTGAGCCACTTGTGTGGGTTGTAGACTCCGTCTCATGCTACCACTAGAGTGAAAGCACCGCCAGCATTCAAAAGTGACCAAAACATCAGGCAGGAAGCATAGGAACTGAGAAGTGGTCTGTGGTCCCCACCTGCAGAACCACTCCTTTATTGGGGGTGTCTTGCTAATTGCCTATAATTTCCACCTGTTGTCTATCCATTTGCACAACAGCATGTGAAATGTATTGTCAATCAGTGTGATTGACTTGGAGTTACATTGTGTTGTTTAAGTGTTCCCTTTATTTTTTTGAGCAGTTGTATATATTATTGTGTATAAAAACATTCTGGCATGGTTAAATATTGCGCTGTAAAATTGTTTTAACTAATTAGAACATGTTTTAAAGGTATGTACTAAATATTGAGAATTAAATCAAGGGTTTTAAAAATGTATCTCACCTTTAACGAAAGGAATCTGTCTTTTCTCCGTGTGTGTCTCTGAGAAAGGCTTTAATGAGAGACGGATGTGTGTTTCAAAACAAACGGGTTTTCGGCGGGGTGGTGTTTGTACATGTGTCTCGACAATTGTGCTTAAAACAATCAGAATTAGGGGTCATTTGCACACAGGTTGTCTCCAAAAACAGCAGGTGTTATTTCCCAGGCTGTAGCGAGCAACAGTCAATCCCATCAACCAGCATAGAATATAGCTAGACACCCTCTGAGGTTTAAAAACAATGGGGGGTTTTCTAAACAATATCAACACTATAGGGTCATTTGCACACAGGTTGTCTCCCCCCCAAAAATGTCAAACAACAAAACAATCCCCCAGGTCTGTAAATTCATTCCATAAATTGTCTCCATTAGGACACATCTGCTCATCTGAAAAGTATTTTCCTGCCTTTCTGCAAGCCTATAGACATGGAGGATTTGGAATTAATGTATTAGATTTTTTGTGTGCGTTAGGTAGCTTGTGGGAAATGTATGATATTACTGTACTGTTTGGAACTCTCTCTAATATTAAACCGGTGTTATGTGTTTTTATAGATCTTCTTAAAGGGGTGCACACAGAATTTTCAGGTATGTTTTTATGTCAATAGTATGTATTTTTTTCAAGTTAAAATGTATAAATATATGTTAATATTATTTAAAAACCGTCTATAGGATACCCTACATTTACACAGCTACTACCTGGAATAATTGATTTGGATCATCCAACATTAGATGAGAAATCCATAGGTACAAACAATGGCCGGTTCTTCTTTACGCAGACCGTCGCCGTCACACTATTTTCTACGGAGGTCCAAAAATAAAATGCGTAATAATATATAATAAGCATTTAAACAAAAAGTGTGTTTTAAATAGCTAACCTTGTGTTTACAGCGGACAGCCCCCCCCCCCCCCCCCCAACAAGGATACATGATGCATTATGGACTCTTACCTCTGAATGATTTCGGGGGAGCCGATGAATCAGACATACTCTACCGTTCTGTACGGCCGGCTTTGCCATAACTCCAAACAACACAAGAAGCGCAGCTTTAACAAACAGATACCCACCCCCGGGCACCTCCAGCCAATCGCTACATAATCTAGCATTAACATTTTTTATTAGCTATACATTTCTTGATATAATGTTAAAACAATGTCAAATAATGTTCGTTTTTTTCAGACTCCAGCGATACAAACCCTGCAGAATCTGCAAAGCCAGAGGGAAAAGGGTTAGGACCCACGGTAACCAGGATTCCTCAGAACAGCACTCGTCAACAAACCAGAGGAAATTTAACTAATATATACATTTTATTTTTATTACCCTATTTTGTATATATTCTTTGACTCCTCCCAGGCGTATACCGACACAGAAGGCCCAATATGGCGAGAGGATGTGTTCGAGGAGGAATTCGGCGCCCAAAACATACCTTGTAAATCATTGAAACCAGATCATTTCAACGCCTTATATGACAATTCTGAGGTAGACGATTTGTTGATGTATGAGGCAGCCAAACACCTTGATACAGCCAATTCTGAGGTAGAAACAACAGATCCTGAAGTAGATCAGGATAGGTTTCTCTCAGCCTCTTACAGGGCTCTAAAATCCAGAAATGTTCAGCTACACAAAAGTATGGTTGCTTTACTAAAGCGTCAATACAGTCAACATCTATCCTTCTGGCATAGAACAATGTTGTTAAACAACAATCTGATTTTTTTTAAACGCAAAAACAAGTGCTAAAACCTGTATGTAACATGGATCTGTCTAGAATACCAGAGGACCTCATATCCTTAATTAACCAAATAAATGAGACAGGGCTAACATCTCCAATAATTCAGACAGATCAAAACCTGTTATCACAGATCCCAGCAGAACTCATATCCTTAATTAACCAAATTAATGAGCGCACAACATCTTCATCACCAACCCACACACACCTCTTTTAACTCCCATGTCCGAGGAGCCTGACAACCACACAATGTTTTTGAGGAATTGGAAAATGGTGTAATAAATCAGTGGCGATGGTATTGATAAAGTGTTCGTGTTGTGTACCAAAATAAATTCAGCAATACAGAGATTTGACAATTTAAAAAAAAAATTCACATGGATGAATCAACCTTGATTATGCAGTTTTTTTTATGTGATGATCTTGGATACGCTGAGCAAACTTTTAGAAAGGGCAACAGATTTTTCCGAACCTCGTGATGTCTTACAGCTTGAAATTTGTGGAGATAGTATGCAAAACACTATCTCTTGTTTTACCCAATGGCGAAGCAAATCTTGAACAATTTATAGCCCTGCTGGAACGACTTGTTTAATCTATTTTATTTATCGTAGCTGATAGGACCCTAGAGCTCGTTGTACACATTGTACGTGAACCCCTAAGCGGAGGTGGTCAGATAAGGAAACTTGATAGTCTCATGCAATCAGAAATCATAAACAATAAAAGGGCATATCTCATAAACTTTAACAATCCTGGTAATCATTCATGCTTTGCAATGGGTCTAGCACATTTACTCAACCCTGGATGTATTGATCTAGAGGCTTTACAAAAGGCTAGGGATGCTGTGGCTTTCTCTGACATAGTCAAATTTGACATTTTTCAGAACATCAATATTGTGGTTTTGTACCATAGAAGCTCTAATTCAGCTCTCTTGAAATTCCAGAACAACCCACAACCTCATCCTCAGATTCTGTACTTTTATATGCAAAACCCGCATTATTATGCTATTACCAACATCAGTGTTTTTAGGAGCGCCATATATGTGTCCATGTCATACAGGCTACACCGGAAAATGTTAGAACTGTTCAGTATGTCTGGATGAAACTTGTCCGATGCAACCCTTAAACCTAACATCCTGTGCGGATTGTCAACGCACATGTCATTTGGCCTACTCCTACGAAAAACACAAAATTGAAATATGGCACCCCAAGGCATGTAAATCTTTAAGGAGCTGTGACATTAACAAGAAATGTCCAAAATGCCATTGCAATTACAACCTTAAAATAGACAGCCCTAAACCTCATGTGTGTGGAATCATACATTGCCCAATCTGTAAAGGGCCTTTGAAAAGCAGAGGCGCTGAAGTGGTTCAAGAAGTGGCACACGAGTGTTATATTCAGCCTTCGGCTGAAGATGAACATTCAGAGAAATATGTGTTTTATGATAGAGACTAATCAACATTCGGGTTCCTTTGCCTATTTTTGTATCTACTGTGAACATCAAGGGTGAAAAGTGGTCGGCAGAGGGGCACAATTGTGCACCACGCTAAAACACTTCAGAAAACCCTAGTAGAGAAACTTCACATTTATAGCTTTCAATTCTAAAGCCTATCTTCTTTTGAACCCCCTGATACAACAAGGCGTTGCACCCAGTGTCAGAGGGCAAGGTAGTAAAATCCTGTGTTTTGTAGACCCCGCCTTCAACCAGAGATACATTGACAGTTTAAGTTTCTTACCCATGAGATTGGCTCAAATGTCTGAGGCCTTGGGTTTTGAAAACTCTGTGGAAGGTTGGTTTCCTCATTTCTTCACATCTGAGGAGAATCTACATTATATTGGATCTTATCCCAGCACCAAAATGTACGGGTCAAATGTCTCCCAAAGAGCGACAGAGATTCATGAAAGTATGCTATGAGACAATATGTCATAACACATTTTGATTTCCATAAAGAGATTGAGTCATACTGTGACAATGTGGTTATACTTCGTGAAGGATGCCTCAGATTCAGAGAAGAGGTAATCAAAGATGCAAGCATTGACCCCTGGAGTTGTCACACTATTGCATTGGCATGCATGAAAACCAATCGTATACACTTTTTACCTCCAGCATCTATAGCTATTCCATCGCCCGACAACTACCGACGCCAATTCAAGTCATACTCTAGCTGGTCCATTCCATGGTTGGAGTACTTGGCCCAGGATTTAAAAAAAACAACATTTTTATTCAACATGCTTTGAATAGAGGGGAGAAGACTGTTGGGCTGTATCACATAGATGGATACACAGATTGACAGTGTTGAGACAGTGTTTGAGTACAACGGGTATTTCTTCCACGGTTGTAAATCTTGCTTTGAGCCCCAGGCAATGTGTGTCCTAATCCAAAATACTTTTGGGGATATGTACCAGGAGTTCCAAGACAAATTGGAATCTTTACAGGCTACTTATGGGTTGAAAGTGAATGTGATGTGGGAGCATGAGTGGACCGAACTCAAAAAGTCTAATCCTCATGTTCGAGCTTTCCTTTCCAGCTTTGACACATCAGAACACTAGGAACCCCGACAGGCCTTGTATGGAGGTCGTACCAATGCTTTGACATTACGGTACGTAGCGCAACCCGACGAGACAATAGGACATGTAGATTTTACATCCCTTTATCCTCATGTAATGAGTTCCTCTTGCTATCCTATGGGTCATCCTGAAATGATTCACCGTGACTTTGACTTACCCCAAAACTATTTTGGTCTGTTTAAAGCAACGGTTTACCCTCCCCGGGGATTGTTTCTGCCAGTGTTGCCTTAAGGGACCTCAAGGAACACTTTTTTCTTTCCCCTTTGTCGCACCTACAGTAAAAACAACAACCAGGAAAAGCCTTGTGATCAAGAAAGAGCCCTGATGGGTGTCCGTTGAATTCTCTAAGGCTCTAGAGAAGGGGTATCGTGTGGCCAAAATCTTTGAAGTGTGGAACTTTTCCAGAAAATCGGAAATGTGATGGGAAAAGTTATGTTGACTTTGTTTTTATTGTTTACAACCTATACTTGTAAGAGGTTTGGTAATTTTGGTTACTGTTTATATTTATAAGAAAATGACTAACTGCTCTTGAACATGCTGGAATGATGGTGTTGGTTGAAGCTGATACAAATTGTGCTGAAGGTGATACTGGTGCATTTCTGGTTTCTCTTAATCCATTTGTTTATTCAACTCGTGTGGTTCTTCCCAGAACTCATGAGGAATGGGAGTATAGACAGACTCTCCCACCCCCACCAGCATTCCAGGAACCTCAGGAGTTGTTTCTCCCTTTAGCAGGCCATCCCTGGGATCAAATGGATCTGGGGGATTTGCCTAATCTATTTGAATTCAGAGGAGAATATTAGGATTGAAGCTGTGAGACTAATTTGTCTCAAAGGAGCAAATGTCAGGGGTTCACCTAGGGGTCATGATAGGGGCTGTACCAAATGTTTGATGTATTATAATAATTGATTATGCTTATGTTGAATTAATAGAAGGGGAGGGGTTATAAAACCGCTCCCTCCTTACATTTATAGGTTCCTAGACTACAGATTAACAATATTTATATTCATTATTGAGGTTTAATATTGTTCCACAGTCTTTTCTAATCTCTGCATATTATAAAGAAACTGAGAAATGTGTGACTGAAGACAGAACTCTGCAGGGGAGTGTAAGAGACTAGTCAGACATTCAACTATAAGTATATTGGACATTTAGTGCTAAGCTTTTAGATAACTATTGTTTATATAGCTATGTAGGCATAGTTTTGGTCTCATGAGTAGAAGGTAATGACGTAGGCAGTTACATCACAGGGGAAGGACTACAAGCATTATAAAAGCAACTAGGCACCTTTTCCATTTTGCAGAACTTAGTCAGAACCATGCATGCTATGTTCCTGTTGTCAACTTCTGTTTGCAATTGCATTAAGTAAAGGAATGATTTTCTTAAAGATATTGTCTGAATGCTAATTTCACCAATAAGCCAATGATTAACAAGGAACGAACCCCAACACTTGCCTCTGAAGGTAAGCAGGGTTGGTCTTGGTCGGCTGAGACCAGGGCCTGTATCCACAAAGCATCTCAGAGTAGCAGTGCTGATCTAGCATAAGTCTTGAATTTTAGATCATAATATACTGAACAAAAACATAAATGTAAAGTGTTGGGTTCATGTTTCATGAACTGAAATAAAAGATCCCAGAATTTCTCCATATGCATAAAATTGTTATTTTTTTCAAATTGTGTGTACAAATTTGTTCACAGCATGTTAATGAACATTTCTCCTTTGCCAAGACAATCCATCCACCTGACAGGTGTGGTATATCTATAAGCTGATTAAACAGCATGTTCATTACACAGGTGCACCTTGTACTGAGGATAATTAAAGGCCACATTAAAATGTGCAATTTTGTCACACAATACAATGCCACAAATGTCTTAAGTTCTGAGGGAATGTGCAATTGGCATGCTGTTGCCAGAGAATTGAATGTTAATTTCTCTACCATAAGCCACCTCCAACATTGTTTTGAGAATTTGGCAGTATGTCCAACCGGCCTCAAAACCGCAGACCACGTGTAAGCACGCCAGCCCAGGACCTCCACATCCGGCTTCTTCACCTGCGGGATCATCTGAGACCAGCCACCAGAACAGCTGATGAAACTGAGGAGTATTTCTGTCTATAATAAAGCCTATAATAAAACTCATCCTGATTGACTGGGCCTGGCTCTCAATTGGATGGGCCTATGTCCTCCCAGGCCCAACCATGGCTGCACCCTTGCTCAGTCATGTGAAATCCATAGATTAGGGCCTAATGAATGTATTTCAATTGACTGATTTCCTATGACCTGTAACTCAGTAAAATTGTTGCGTGTTGCGTTTAAATTTTGTTCAGTATAAATACAATTTTGTATAGACAGATCCTAGATCAGCACTCCTACTCTGAGACACTTTGTGGTTACAGGTCCTGATCCTGCTGAAAGTGGTGGTGAAGGTGCAGTGGGGGGCACTCCCTCTAGTCTAAGGAGATCCCAATGCCCCAGGGAAGTGAAGGGGACGTCATTCAGATGGGACGTTAGATGGGAATCTATAAGACAATATGTAATTAACATACAGTGATTTGCATTATGGCCAATGGAATGGATGAAATAAGGTCCTGGGTGGCCAAGCGGTCAAAAGCACTATACTGCAGTGCTGAGGCACCACTACAACCTGGGAGTCGATCCAGCCCATCCGGGGTAGGGGAAGGTTTGACTGGTGGGGCTTTCCTTGGCCGATCATGCTCTTGTGGCAGGGCTGGGTGCCTGCAGGCTGACTCCGGTTGTCAGACAAACAGTGTTTCCTCCAACAAATTGGTGCTGCTGACATCCGGGTTAAGCAAGCAATGTGGTAAGAAGGAGGTGGCCAGGTGGGTCATGTTTCAGAGGAAGCATGACTCGACTTTCGCCTCTCCCGAGCCCATTGAGGAGTTGCCAAGGGACCTAATTTGGGGAGAAAATGGGGTAAAAAATGAACTTGTGGTCACACACATACAACACTGACACCTGATTAGGCAAACAATATTTTTTATCCTCCATATTATGTCTATCTCTGATAAGGTAGCCTGGAAAGGGCTAAGAATATCCCATATTAATATACACTATACGTACTTTTGTATGTGGACACCCCTTCAAATTGGTGGATTCGGCTATTTCAGCCACATCTGTTGCAGACAGGTGTATAAAATCGAGCACACAGCCATGCAATCTCCATAGACAAACATTAGCAGTAGAATAGCCTTACTGAAGAGCTCAGTAGCTTTCAACGTGGTACCGTCATAGGACGCCACCTTTCCAGCAAGTCAGTTCTTCAAATTTCTGCCCTGCTAGAGCTGCCCGGTCAACTGTAAGTGCTGTTATTGTGAAGTGGAAACATCTGGGAGCAACAACTGCTCAGCTGCGAACTGGTAGGCCACACAAGCTCACAGAACTGGACCGCTGAGTGCTGAAGCGTGTTAAAATATATATATATATATTTTTTTTTTTTTATCTGTCCTTGGTTGCAACACTCACTACCAAGTTCCAAACTGCCTCTGTAAGCAACATCAGCACAATAACTGTTCGTCGGGAGCTTAATGAAATGGGTTTCCACAGCCAAGAAGCAGCACATAAGCCTAAGATCACCATGCACAATGACAAGCATTGGCTGGAGCCGTGTAAAGCTCGCCGCCATTGGACTCTGGAGCATTGGAAACGTGTTATCTGGAGGGGTGAATCACCCTTCACCTTTTGGAAGTCCGACGGACGAATCTGGGTTTAGTGCCAACTGTAAAATTTGGTGGAGGAGGAATAATGGTTGGAGTTGTTTTTCATATTTCGGGCTAAAGTCCTTTAGTTCCAATGAATGGACATCTTAACACTAGAGCATACAATGGTTTCTAGACAATTCTGTACATCCAACTTTTTGGCAACAGTTTGGGGAAGACCCTTTCCTGTTTCAGCATGACAATGCCCCGTGCACAAAGCGAGGTCCATACAGAAATGGTTTGTCGAGATCGGTGTGGAAGAACTTGACTGGCCTGCACAGAGCCCTGACCTCAACCCCATCTAACACCTTTGGGATGAATTGGAATGCCGACCGTGAGCCAGGCTTAATCGCCCAACATCATTGCCCGACCTCACTGATGCTCTTGTGGCTGAATGGAAGCAAGTCCCCACAGCAATGTTCCAACATCTAATGGAAAGCCTTCCCAGAAGAGTGGAGGCTGTTATAGCAGCAAAGGGGGGGACCAACTCCATATTAATGCTCATAATTTTGGAATGAGATGTTCGATGAGCAGGTGCGCATAAACCTTTGGTAATGTAGTGTATGGAGCCTAAGAAATAATAAGGTTCATGAGATCAATAACTTGCTTACATTGGATAACACTGGCCATCTCTGAAACTCACTTAGATAATTTATTTGATGATACAGCTGTAACAACGCAAGGGTATAACATCTACAGAAAATACTGAAATGCCTATGAGGTGTTGGATAACACTGGCCATCTCTGAAACTCACTTAGATGATTCCGTGCAACCACAAACACTATGTTGTGGTTGCAAGTTCACCTACCTCATCTAAAGTCTCTTATTTTGGGCTGCTACTATTCAATAACTGAAGTAACCTATATACAATAAACTATAGTGTATGTAGTCAGTAGTGTAAGTGAGTGGTTGCATGCATTGATGTGATAATGATGGGTGTTGAAGGGTGCCAAAGCAAACAAACAAAACAGCCACAAAAAGGATGCAACCAAAATCCAACAGTGTGTCTGCAAGGAGAGTCTCCTCAATGAATGGGAAAAGGTCTATTCATCCCAAGACACACCCGGGCCCAGGTGTTTCCCATTTAGCTGACGACCCTCCCAGCTCCGCCCACCGACATCCTAATAAGGAAAACAAGAGCAAAGAGAAAGAATTTGGCAGACAGAGTGGGAGGGTCATCACAGGATCTAATAATGAAAGGATTGCTGTTTTGAATTTGGTCAAGTTAGTGTGGGAGAGATGGAAAAACTGTTGTTATCCATCAATAATGATTAGCGATCAGGTATAGACAACCTTGATGGGAAACTATTGAGAATGGTAGCAGATTGTACTGCACCCCTATTTCCTAACGCCTGAAGGAATGTGTCCACAGGCGTGGAATGAAGCTAAAGTAATTCCACTACCTGAACATAGTAAAGCACCCTTCGCTCTAACAGCCACCCAATCAGTATTCTGCCTGTTCTTAGTAACTTTTAACTACTGACTTGCAGCATGCATATATTAAGGGACACTCAACTTGTATTGCACTCACTGATGATTGGTTAAAATAAATAATAGTTGGAGCTGTGTTAGATTTCAGTGCAGCTTTTGATGTTATTGATAATTGTTATTGAAAAAATGAATTTGCTACCTGCCATCACATGGTTAAAGGGGTATTTATCCAATAGAGAGTGTTGTTCAATGGAAGCATCAGATATGTACAGTGCGGTGTCCCTCGGAGCAGTTGCCTTGGGTCGTTGCTCTTTTTTATCACCCATTCTGATCAGTATCAGAATGGATGATAAACTAGTCCTAAATACATCTAAAACTAAAAGCATTGTATTTGGTTCAAAACATTTTCTTAAACCTGAACCTCAACTAGAGTTGTGCATAAAAGGTGTGACCATTGAGGAAGTTGAGGAAGTTGAGGAAGCTAAACTCCTAGGTATACCATTGGATGGTCAATTATCATGGTCAAGTCATATTGACAAAGTTGTTGTGAAGATGGGGAGGGGTATTTATTTCTAAAAATGCACTCAACAATTTACTGGATTCATAAATGTCTGGTATAATGATATCTATCCTGTATCATGCTCAATTACATCAATATAAAATACACTTAGCGACAGAATTTGGAGAATGAACATTGCATATCTTCTAGACCCTGAAATATATTAAATACATAAACGAAAAAGGTCCATTTTACCATTAGAAATCTAGACATAGAGAATATAGAAAAGCCGATCCCGACATAATCTGGGATGCCTTTAAGGCGTACATTAGGTGAATGGTAATCTTATACTCGGCAAAAGCTAAATCTGATTTAGAAATTAAAATGAAAGAAAAAAAATCACTATTTTAGAAAAATAACTTAAGCAGGAATACAATCTTTTACTTTTGAAGTGAGCCAACAATTACAGGTTAAACTCAAATAAAGAATATTACTTCATGGCAAATAAATTACCTAATGGCAAATCAACCTGGTAAATATCTAGTAGCTTTCACAAAATGATTACACGCTAAACCAGTTATAATTTGATAAGATAAAAATGCAGTAATTACAAATAACAAGATTAATGACAATTTTAAGCTTCTATGAAAATGTATATATACTGAAAAAAAATATGCAACATGCAACAATTTCTAAGACTTGATTGAGTTACAGTTAATATAAGGAAATCAGCCAATTTAATACATTCATTAGGCTCTAATCTATGGATTTCACATGACTGGGAATACAGATATGCGTCTGTTGGTCAGATACCTTAAAAAAAAGTAGGGGCATGGATCAGAAAACCAGTCAGTATCTGGTGTGACCACCATTTGCCTCATGCAGGGCGACATCTCCTTCGCATAGAGTGGATCAAGTTGTATGGATTGTTGTCCCACTCCTCTTCAATGGCTGTGCGAAGTTGCTGGATACATGTCGATCCAGAGCATCCCAAACATGCTCAATGGGTGACATGTCTGAGTAATCAGGCCATACTCACCAGGAATTGTGTACAGATCCTTGCGACATGGGGCTGTGCATTATTATGCTGAAACATGAGGTGATGGCGACAGATGAATGGCACGACAATGGGCCTCAGGATCTCACCACAGTGTCTCTGTGCATTCAAATTGCCATCGATAAAATGCAGTTGTGTTTGTTGTCCATAGCTTATGCCTCCCCATACCATAACCACACTGTCACCATGGGGCACTCTGTTCACAATGTTGACATCTGTAAGGGATTTCCTCCTCTTCTTCCGAAGAGGAGAGGCGAAAAGGATCAGAGGACCAATATGCGGCGTGGTAAGTGTCCATGGTTCTTTTAATACGTAAATGTACACATGAACAACTGAATACAAAAGCAAGAAATGTGAAAACCCCAAACAGTCCTATCTGGTGCAAACACAGAGACAGGAACAATCACCCACAAACACACAGTGAAACCCAGGCTACCTAAGTACGATTCTCAAACAGAGACAACTAATGACACCTGCCTCTGATTGAGAACCATACTAGGCCGAAACATAGAAATACCCAAATCATAGAAAAACAAACATAGACTGCCCACCCCAACTCACTCCCTGACCATACTAAATAATGACAAAACAAAGGAAATAAAGGTCAGAACGTGACAACATCAGCAAACCTCTCACCCACACACCACCATACACGTGGTCTGCGGTTGTGAGGCCGATTGGACGTACATTACATTTTCTGGCAACAGCTCTGTTGGACATTCCCACAGTCAGCATGCCAATTGCGCGCTCCCTCAACTTGAGACATCTGTGGAATTGTGTTGTGTGACTAAACTGTTCATTTTAGAGTGGCCTTTTATTGCTCCCAGCACAAGGAGCACCTGTGTAATGATCATCCTGTTTAACCAGCTTCTTGATATACCACACCTGTCAGGTGGATGGATTATTTTGGCAAAGGACAAATGGTCAGTAATACAGATGTAAACAAATTTGTGCCCAAAATTTGAGAGAAATAAGCTTTTTGTGCGTATGGAAAATTTCTGGGAACTTTTATTTCAGTTCATACAACATGGGACCAACACTTTACATGTTGCGTTTACATTTTTGTTCAGTGTAAATCAGAATTAAACAGCACTTGGACGGATCCTATAGCCTTCTTAAACTCAACACTAAAAACAGATATCACCTAAAAATAAATATTAGATACTGTTAAATCATTAATGCGGAGAAATTCACCAGGAATGGAAGGCTTTCCCATAGAATTCTACTCAACATTTTTGGACAAAGTAGCAACCCTATTTACACAAATGGCAACACGCATGTCACTCAATTCAACACTTCCTAGTTCCATGTATCAAATTGTTATTTAAAATAATAAAATGTGACAATAAACTAATAACAAAGCTTATAAGCAATAGAATGGCTGTCACGCCCTGACCTTAGAGCTTTTTAAGTCTCTATTTTGGTTTGGTCAGGGTGTGATTTGGGTGGGCATTCTATGTTCCTATTTCTATGTTCTCAATCAGGGACAGCTGTCTATCGTTGTCTCTGATTGGGAACCATACTTAGGTGCCCTTTTTCCCACCTGTGTTTGTGGGAAGTTGACTTTGTTTAGGGCACTTAGCCGTTGAGCTTCACGGTTTGTTTTTGGCGTGTTTATTGTTTTGTTAGGCGTTATTTTGATTATTAAAAGAAAATGTACGCTCCACACGCTGCACCTTGGTCCTCTCCTTTCATCAGCCGTGACAGAACTTTCCACCACCTACGGACCAAGCAGCGTGGTAAGGAGGAGCAGCGTGAAAGGGACTCCTGGACATGGGAGCAGCGCTATCTGGAGTATGAGACCTGGGAGGAGATAGAGAGGTGGTCGGTCGACCCAGGGATAGTGCCGGAGCCCGCCTGGGACTCTTTAGAACAGTTTGAGGAGTGATACCGGAGAATGGAGTTGGCGACACAAACACGGCTGGCAAGGAAGCCCGAGAGGCCACACGGGGAGTGTGGCAGAGTCAGGTTGGAGACCTGAGCCAACTCGCGTGCTTACCGTGGCGGGCGTCGTATTGGTCAGGCACCGTGTTATGCGGTGGAGCGCACAATGTCTCCAGTACGCGTTCTCAGCCCGGTACGCTACATCCCAGCTCCCGCATCTGCCGGGCTGGGGTGGGCATCCAGACAGGACGGATGGTGCCAGCCCTACTCTCCAGCCTCCAGTGCGCCTCCTCGGGCCAGGATATCCTGCGCCGGCTCTGCACTCTGTGTCTCCAATGCGTCTGCACAGCCCAGTGCGTCCTGCCGGGTCAAAGTCACCATCCAGCCAGGACGGGTTGTGCAGACTATTAGCTCGACCTCCAGTGCGCCTCGACGGCCCAGTGCATCCGGTGCCTCGATCAATGACAAGGCCTCCTGCATGTCTAGAACTAACCCTCCTATATGTCTCCCCAGCCTGGTGAGTCCTGTGCCTGCTCCCAGAGCCAAGCCTCCAGTGATGATCCATGGCAAGAAGCCTCCAGTGATGATCCATGGCAAGAAGCCTCCAGTGATGATCCATGGCAAGAAGCCTCCAGTGATGATCCATGGCAAGAAGCCTCCAGTGATGATCCATGGCAAGAAGCCTCCAGTGATGATCCATGACACGAAGCCTCCAGTGATGATCCATGGCACGAAGCCTCCAGTGAGACATGGCGAGACATGGCACGAAGCCTCCAATGAGGGCCTCCAGTCTGGAGCCTCCAGCGACGTTCTCCAGTCCGGAGCCTCCAGCAACGACGTTCTCCAGTCCGGAGCCTCCAGCAACGACGTTCTCCAGTCCGGAGCCTCCAGCAACGAGGGTCCCCAGTCCGGAGCTCACTATGAGGGTCCCCAGTCCGGGGTCGGCGAGGGTCCCCGCTCTTGAGGCACCACCTAAGTGGGCCAAGCCAGAGGTGGAGCGGGGTCTACGTCCCGCACCAGAGCCGCCACTGCGGAGAAATGCCCACCCAGGGTTGGCGGCCGGAGTCCGCACCTTTGATTGGGGGGAGGATACTTTCACGTCCTGACCTTAGAGCTTTTAATGTCTCTATTTTGGTTTGGTCAGGGTGTGATTTGGGTGGGCATTCTATGTTCCCTTTTCTATGTTTTTGTATTTCTTTGTTTTGGCCGGGTATGGTTCTCAATCAGGGACAGCTGTCTATCGTTGTCTCTGATTGGGAACCATACTTAGGTAGCTTTTTCCCACAGAGTTTTTGTGGGAAGTTAATTTCTGTTTAGTGTTTTGCACCTTTCAGGACTGTTTCGGTTATTCCCTGTGTTATTTTGTTATAGTGTTCAGTTTTAATAAAGAAAGCATGAACACTTACCACGCTGCACTTTGGTCCGATGATTCCTCTTCAGACGACTGTTAAAGTACTTTTTATGAATAATGACTAAATTATGTATACATTTCAATCAGAACTATGACTAAACAGAATACTACTATGTTACTGTATGGATGTATGAATCTTATAATCATAATACTGAATGTAATGTGTGTAATTTTTGTCCAGAATTAGGACATTGAACATTGTTCCTTGTTAGAAACGAATGGAGCTATCGTCAGACTGGCTGGAATGCTGTGTTCCTTACAGGACATCCTGTCTCTACACAGGGAGAGGAGGGACCTTGGGCTAGTAATAGATTATGTAACTGGTGGTGGACAATGCGGGAAGGCTTGTGAACTATACTGTCATTGTATCGGAGTGGAGGAGGGACAGTTCAAAACATATTATGTCATTTTTAGTTTATAACCTGTTGTAAATTGTACCATGATCAGTACTCTCGAGAATAAACGCTATTGATTGATTTTGAGACTGGCCTCTGTCCATTTTATGAAAATAAGTATCTTACAAATTCTTAGAAATATGTTTTAATTGAATTTGTTAATAAACGTATAGGAATTTAAATTCCTTTAACAATTGGTCCTTCGAGCCGGATCTAAATACCTGTCCCTGTCATCTGAAGGTAATAAGCCGAGAACCGTGCACGGACGTCCCGTATAACAAAGTCCTGTCCCCTGACATTGGGGCTCTATAACAGGCCGATATACACCCCAGACCGACAGGGACGGTGACTAGATCCAACGAACATCACTTTTCCCAGTCGGCGACAAGGTCAGCCTATATTCTCGATTCTGGGGGGAATTATTTAAGTTATCTTTGATTTGATGTTCTAAAATGTTTAGAATTTATCGATAATAGGAGATTTGCTATTCCAAACAGATCCACTGGGTTTTGTATGACCAATATACAAATATCGATAACGGGGCAGGTCTGAAATGACCTGAGGTTAAAGTGCACTATCATAAATAAATTTAGCTTAATAGATCCGGGTGCCTTGGTGGACAGAGGGGTTATTAAGATGGAATATTAAATAGGTGCTGGGAGATAGGACGGTGATCTTGTACAAATAGGATAACTCATAGGATTAAGAGGGGATATTAACTAGGTTTGGGGAGACAGGAAGAGAATCCTATGCGTACAAGTTAACTTGAATGGTCAATTAAACTCAGGGTGAAGTAACCATCGTTCCGATTCAACAAACAGTACTGAAATGAAGTCCAAAAAATGAGGAGAGGGAAGCCTAATATAGCGGAGTGAGATACAAGATATTGGTGTACTTTAAAAGTCCTATGACGCAACATGAAATGGGAGGTTAACTAGGGATTTACGACCCCTGGGTAATAGCTTATAGTTGTACGGGTGAGACCTAGTATCCGATCGACAGTCAACACTGGAGATAAAGTTTCCAGAAAGAAGAAATCACATACATCGAACATAGAAATATATACAGTGCCTTGCGAAAGTATTCGGCCCCCTTGAACTTTGCGACCTTTTGCCACATTTCAGGCTTCAAACATAAAGATATAAAAGTGTATTTTTTTGTGAAGAATCAACAAGTGGGACACAATCATGAAGTGGAACGACATTTATTGGATATTTCAAACTTTTTTAACAAATCAAAAACTGAAAAATTGGGTGTGCAAAATTATTCAGCCCCCTTAAGTTAATACTTTGTAGCGCCACCTTTTGCTGCGATTACAGCTGTAAGTCGCTTGGGGTATGTCTCTATCAGTTTTGCACATCGAGAGACTGAATTTTTTTCCCATTCCTCCTTGCAAAACAGCTCGAGCTCAGTGAGGTTGGATGGAGAACATTTGTAAACAGCAGTTTTCAGTTCTTTCCACAGATTCTTTCCATGCTTTTGACTAAAATGTGAGTTTTTTATTGTAATTCAACTCTTTGTATGTTTTGCCTGGAAAGATATGGTCGCTAGTGTTTGCATAAGATATGAACAGAACGTTTTAATAGTTTGTTTAGGTTGTATTGAGAGACTAATTCATTCAAATAATGGCGAGGCAATTTCGATGTAATACGTTGTGTTGCCCAAATGATCTGCTGGAATAATGTATTGAGACTGGAGTCGTATTTAAATTAATGTATCATAGAAGAGAAAGTTACCTAAACCAGATGAATTCTAAAGAAAAACAGAGAGATACAATAAAGTTGTGCCCATCAGGATATTTGTATTTTTTATGAATCGACTGACATACGATCTAAATTTAAAGGAAGTACGTAGTACGTTTACATTTTGGGGTAGAGAAAGTTGGAAAGTTCGGTTGGTTTTACTTTTTCAATAGAAAGTTAAAGTATTCTAAACATTATCTGTTTTAATTACAGGGAACAATGAAAGGTCTGCAAGTTGTATTGCTGGCTGAGTTAGTTTTATTTTAAAGGGACAGTGCACGTTTATCACAGTTGTGTGAGTCTAATGGCAGGGTGTAAAGCATTTTGGGAAGACAATTTGGAGTAAGACTGAATGAGTTACACGAAACATTGAGGAAATTTAAAACGAATGATTTGAAGGTATTATCATAATTATTAGGTTTTGTTTGTAGTAAACGTCTGGGTTTAAGGGGAATTCCATTCGTTTTTTAAGCAGCGTGGTAACAGGCAGCCTCAGCAGCAGGCAGCGATACCTGGAGAACTGGACTTGGGAGGAGATTCTAGACGGTAAAGGACCCTGGGAACAGCCAGGGGAATATCGCCGCCCCAAAGCAGAGCTGGAGGCAGCGAAAGCAGAGGCGGCATTATGAGGTGCTAGCACGGCAGCGCGGCTGGAAGCCTGAGAGGTAGCCCCAAACATTTCTTGGGGGGGTCACACGGGGAGTGTGGTGAAGCCAGGTAGGAGACCTGCGCCAACTTCCCGTGCTTACCGGAGAGGGAGAGGGACCGGGCAGGCACCGTGTTATGCGGTGGAGCACACCGTTTCCCCAGTGCGTGTGCATAGCCCGGTGCGTTACATTTCAGCTCCTCGTATCGGCCGGGCTAGAGTGGGCATCGAGCCAGGTGCCATGAAGCCGGCTCTATGCATCTGGTCTCCAGTGCGTCTCCTCGGGCCGGCATACATGGCACCAGCCTTACGCATGGTGTCCCCGGTTCGCCAGCACAGCCCAGTGCGGGCTATTCCACCTCGCCGCACTGGCCTGGCTACGGGGACATTCAACCAAGTAAGGTTGGGCAGGCTCGGTGCTCAAGAGCTCCAGTGCGCCTGCACGATCGGGTCTACCCAGTGGCACCTCCACGCACCAGCCCTCTGGTGGCAGCCCCCCGCACCAGGCTGTCTCTCTGTCTTCTGCCTACAGGTGCTCCCGCCTGTCCAGTGCTGCTAGAGCCTTCCTCCTCTCCAGCGCTGTCAGTCTCCCGTCTGTCCTGAGCTGCCAGAGCCTCCCGTCTGTCCTGAGCCACCAGAGTCTCCCGTCTGTCCTGACCCGCCAGAGTCTCCCGTCTGTCCTGAGCCGCCAGAGTCTCCTGTCTGTCCTGAGCCATCAGAGCCTCCCGTCTGTCCTGAGCCGCCAGAGCCTCCCGTTTGTCCTGAGCCACCAGAGCCTCCCGTTTGTCCTGAGCCAGCCAGGAGCCGCCAGAGCCGCCAGCCAGCCAGGAGCCGCCAGAGCCGTCAGCCATCCAGGAGCTGCCAGAGCCGTCAGCCAGCCAGGAGCTGCCAGAGCCATCAGCCAGCCAGGAGCTGCCAGAGCCGCCAGTCAGCCAGGAGCCACAAGACTCCCACCTGTCTGGCACTGCCGGAGTCTCCCGCCTGCCCGGCACTGCAGGAGTCTCCCGCCTGTCCGGCGCTGCAGGAGTCTAATGCCTGTCCGGCACAGCCGGAGTCTCTCGCCTGTCCGGCGCTGCCGGAATCTCCCGTCAATTCGGGACCCATTTCTAGGGTCCCCAGTCCAAGGTCGGCGGCGAGGGTCGCTGCTCGTAAGAGGCCACGTATGCGGACAATGAGGCGGAGAAAAACTGTGGTGAAGTGGGGTCTACGTCACCCGCAAGAGCCGCCCCCGCGGACAGACGGCCACCCAGACCCTCCCCTATAGGTTCAGATTTTGCTGCCGGAGTCCGCACCTTTGGGGGGGTACTGTCACGTTCTGACCTTTATTTCCTTTGTTTTGTCTTTATTTAGTATGGTCAGGGCGTGAGTTGGGGTGGGCAGTCTATGTGTGTTTTTCTATGTTGGGGTTTTGAGTTCAGCCTAGTATGGTTCTCAATCAGAGGCAAGTGTCGTTAGTTGTCTCTGATTGAGAATCATACTTAGGTAGCCTGGGTTTCACTTTTGAGTTGTGGGTGTTTGTTTCCGTGTGAGTGTTTGTTTCCGCACGGGACTGTTTCGGTTTTCGTTCATGTTGACGTTTATTGTTTTATATTTCATAGTGTTCAGTTTATATCTTATAATAAACGTTATGGACACTTACCACGCTGCACATTGGTTCCCTGATCCTTCTCACTTCTTCTCTTCTTCTCAGAAGAGGAGGAGGAATGCTATTACAAAGATATAGATTTATCAATAATTTATCAATAATGGATGATGCCAAAAAGGCTTTCAAGCATCTTGAATGGCCTTTTCTGTTCAAAACATTGGAAGATTTCAACTTTCCAGCTGAAATAATAAATGTAATAAAACTATATAAATGTCCTAAAGCAAAAATAATACATTATCTAATGAAAATGATTTAGAAAGAGGCACAAGACTGGGATGTCCCTTCACCCCCACTCCTGTTTGCACTGGCAATTGCACCACATGCAGAAAGAATTAGATAGGACCTATTAACTTAACAGGTATTGGTAACATAAATATAAACTAAACTTATTCGCAGATCTCCTGATATACCTGACCAATATTGAAAACTCAATGCCCCCTTTGCTAAAAACATTTCCAAAATACTCTAAAATCCCAGGATATAAAATGAAGGTGGATACTTAATAAGTGATAGCAAACAACAAGTATATAAAGAGAACTTTATTCAATTACTTAACAATATGAACGCAGATCTTTAAAGGAACAATCTTCCCATAAAACTTACAGGTAGAATAACCCTTTTCAGAATGGTATGGCTCCCAAGGTTTTTGTATTGTACATATCATGTACATATCATGAAATTGATTTTGAAATATTTTGGACATCGGAGCAACTTTGAGGGAATCTTATTTCAATACCTTGCAGAGAGCATATCCATCTGACAATCTATTAGAAAAAAATCTAAACTATTGGAACCAAGACTGAAAAGTAACTGTAATCCATGACTCAGTAATCCATGTTTCTAGGAATGCTATGAAGTACAAAAGTTAAGTGCGGAGCTAGACAGTTGGCTGTAAGAAGTATTACAATGTAAACTTACTTTTAATCTGTCTGTATATTTCAAGACATGGCATATGGGGGTGTAGTGAGATACCCAATGGGCTGGAAGATTCTCTTCTCATCACTCATCTTAAAAAAACAATATTAAAAACCTGGAAATCAATCAATCCACCATCATTAACACAGTAGAAAAAACAAATGATTTATTATTTAAATATTTAAATAGCATGGGCGAAAAACAAATTGTGGCAAACAGTAATACAGGCACTAGGGATGCGGGTGTGAGCATGCGGATCTGGACAGAGATGTAGTCGTTGTTTGTGTGCGTCTGTAAATTGATGTTTGTATCTGGTGAGGGATTTTATTGTATTGTTTTTAAATTAAAATGTAAATATATGTTCAGCGTTTATTATACAAATCAACTGTACTAGTTGTTCAGGCTCTGGACTTGTCCCGTCTTGATTACTGTCCGGTAATAGGGTCAGGTGCAGCAAAGAAAGACCTAGCAAAGCTGTAGCTGGCTCAAAACAGAGCAGCACGCCTTGCCCTTAACTGCACATACAGAACTAACATCAACAACATGCCAGTCTTTCCTGGTTGAGGGTTGACGAGAGACAAACTGCTTCTCTTCAAGTTACAGTGCCTTCAGAAGGTATTAATGCCCCTTGACTTATTGTGTTACAGCCTGCATTTAAATTGGATTCAATTGAGATTTGTTGTCACTGGCCTACACACAATACCCCATAATGTAAAGTGGAATTATGTTTTTTTAAATTTTGTCAAGTTAATAAAAATGAAAAGCTGAAATGTCTTGAGTTAATAAGTATTCAACCCCTTTGTTATGGCAAGCCTAAATACGTTCAGGAGTAAACATATGCTTAACAAGTCACATAAGTTGTATGGACTCACCCTGTGTGCAATAAGTGCTCAACATGACTTTTGAATGACTACCTCATCTCTGTACCCCACACATACAATTATCTGTAAGGTCCCTCAGTCGAGCAGTGAATTTCAAACACTGATTCAACCTCAAAGATCAGGGATGTTTTCCAATGGCTCGCAAAGAAGGGCATCTATTGCATTTACATTTACATTTAAGTCATTTAGCAGAGGCTCTTATCCAGAGCGACTTACAAATTGGTGAATTCACCTTCTGACATCAGTGGAACAGCCACTTTACAATAGTGCATCTAAATCATTTAAGGGGGGGTGAGAAGGATTGCTTTATCCTATCCTAGGTATTCCTTGAAGAGGTGGGGTTTCAGGTGTCTCCGGAAGGTGGTGATTGGCTCCGCTGTCCTGGCGTCGTGAGGGAGTTTGTTCCACCATTGGGGGCCAGAGCAGCGAACAGTTTTGACTGGGCTGAGCGGGAACTGTACTTCCTCAGTGGTAGGGAGGCGAGCAGGCCAGAGGTGGATGAACGCAGTGCCCTTGTTTGGGTGTAGGGCCTGATCAGAGCCTGGAGGTACTGCGGTGCCGTTCCCCTCACAGCTCCGTAGGCAAGCACCATGGTCTTGTAGCGGATGCGAGCTTCAACTGGAAGCCAGTGGAGAGAGCGGAGGAGCGGGGTGACGTGAGAGAACTTGGGAAGGTTGAACACCAGACGGGCTGCGGCGTTCTGGATGAGTTGTAGGGGTTTAATGGTACAGGCAGGGAGCCCAGCCAACAGCGAGTTGCAGTAATCCAGACGGGAGATGACAAGTGCCTGGATTAGGACCTGCGCCGCTTCCTGTGTGAGGCAGGGGCGTACTCTGCGGATGTTGTAGAGCATGAACCTACAGGAACGGGCCACCGCCTTGATGTTAGTTGAGAACGACAGGGTGTTGTCCAGGATCAGGCCAAGGTTCTTAGCGCTCTGGGAGGAGGAAACAATGGAGTTGTCAACCGTGATGGCGAGATCATGGAACGGGCAGTCCTTCCCCGGGAGGAAGAGCAGCTCCGTCTTGCCGAGGTTCAGCTTGAGGTGGTGATCCGTCATCCACACTGATATGTCTGCCAGACATGCAGAGATGCGATTCGCCACCTGGTCATCAGAAGGGGGAAAGGAGAAGATTAATTGTGTGTCGTCTGCATAGCAATGATAGGAGAGACCATGTGAGGTTATGACAGAGCCAAGTGACTTGGTGTATAGCGAGAATAGGAGAGGGCCTAGAACAGAGCCCTGGGGGACACCAGTGGTGAGAGCGCGTGGCGAGGAGACAGATTCTCGCCACGCCACCTGGTAGGAGCGACCTGTCAGGTAGGACGCAATCCAAGCGTGGGCCGCACCGGAGATGCCCAACTCGGAGAGGGTGGAGAGGAGGATCTGATGGTTCACAGTGTCGAAGGCAGCCGATAGGTCTAGAAGGATGAGAGCAGAGGAGAGAGAGTTAGCTTTAGCAGTGCGGAGCGCCTCCGTGATACAGAGAAGAGCAGTCTCAGTTGAATGACTAGTCTTGAAACCTGACTGATTTGGATCAAGAAGGTCATTCTGAGAGAGATAGCGGGAGAGCTGGCCAAGGACGGCACGTTCAAGAGTTTTGGAGAGAAAAGAAAGAAGGGATACTGGTCTGTAGTTGTTGACATCGGAGGGATCGAGTGTAGGTTTTTTCAGAAGGGGTCCAACTCTCGCTCTCTTGAAGACGGAAGGGACGTAGCCAGCGGTCAGGGATGAGTTGATGAGCGAGGTGAGGTAAGGGAGAAGGTCTCCGGAAATGGTCTGGAGAAGAGAGGAGGGGATAGGGTCAAGCGGGCAGGTTGTTGGGCGGCCGGCCGTCACAAGAAGCGAGATTTCATCTGGAGAGAGAGGGGAGAAAGAGGTCAGAGCACAGGGTAGGGCAGTGTGAGCAGAACCAGCGGTGTCGTTTGACTTAGCAAACGAGGATCGGATGTCGTCGACCTTCTTTTCAAAATGGTTGACGAAGTCATCTGCAGAGAGGGAGGAGGGGGGGGGGAGGGGGAGGAGGATTCAGGAGGGAGGAGAAGGTGGCAAAGAGCTTCCTAGGGTTAGAGGCAGATGCTTGGAATTTAGAGTGGAAGAAAGTGGCTTTAGCAGCAGAGACAGAGGAGGAAAATGTAGAGGAGGTAGATTGGTAGATGGGTAAAAAAAGCAGACATTGAATATCCCTTTGAGCACGGTGAAGTTATTTATTTCACTTTGGATGGTGTATCAATACACCCGGTCACTACAAAATACAGGCATCCTTCCTAACTCAGTTGAAGGAGAGGCCAATAGTGACTAACATTGTACTTACTCCACAACACTAACATAATTGACAGTGTGTAAAGAAGGAAGCCTGTACAGTAAACAAATATTCCAAAGCATGTATCCTGTTAGCAACAAGGCACTAAAGTAATACTGCACAAAATTTTGAGAGGAATTACCTTTTTGTCCAGAATACAAAGAGTTATGTTTGGGGCAAATCAAACACAACACATTACTGAGTACCACTCTCCATATTTTCAAGTATAGTGGTTGCTGCATCATGTTATGGGAATGCTAGTAATCATAACGGACTGGGGATTTTTTCAGGATAAAAAAATAAACAGAATGGAGTTAAGCACAGGTAAAATCCTAGAGGAAATCCTGGTTCAGTCTGCTTTCCACCAGTTACTGGGAGATTAATTCACACCTTTCAGCAGGACAATAGACTGAAACACAAGAGCAAATGTACACTGGAGTTGCTTACCAGGAAGACAGTGAATGTTCCTGAGTGGCCAAGTTACAGTTTTTACTTAAATCTGCTTGAAAATCTATGGCCAGACTTGAAAATTGTTGTCTAGCCATAATCAACAACCAATTTGACAGAGCTTGAAGAATTTTGAAAATAATAATGGGCAAATATTGTACAATCCAGGTGTGCAAAACTCATAGAGACTTACCCAGAAAGACTCCCAGCTGTAATCACTGCCAAAGGTGGTTCTAGAATGTATTGGCAAAGGGGGTGTGAATACTCATGTAAATGATCTATTTTTGTATTTCACTTTCAATAAATTTGCAAACATTTCTAAAAACATGTTTTCACTTTGTCATTATGGGGTATTTATTGTGTTGATGGGTGAGAAGAAAAATCTATTTAATCAATTTTGAATTCAGGCTGTAAAACAACAAAATTGAATAAATCAATGGGTATCAATACTTTCTGAAGGCACTGTATTATAAGAGATATTACTGTATGGTGGGAAAACTACTCATAAGGCAGTCCAATCTCAATATACAAAAGCTTTATTTGAACATGCGTGGGGAAATCTATTCAATTTGCTATTTGTTCTCACAGACAGACATCTTATACAGAGCGTGGATGGGTGGGATGTTTCACATAGCCTTCAAATGAGTCCGGTACTTCTGCTTATCACCACAGATAGTAGAGAAAGAGAAATACAAATCATATCAAGGACATGTCCACTCTCCCACACATCATGGGATAAATGTAACCAAGAAACTCTAAAAACTTAAAGGCAACTTGAAGCCTTGCGATTTAGCAATCTTACAGAAACTAAGAGGAACAAGATGGCCTGCACCTTCTTCAAGCCATGTAATATAACAAAATACATTTTCCTCTTCCAAAACTGATGAAAATTCCAGATTGTCTTCATAATCAAATAACATGCAGCTCAGACACTCATACATACCCCTGATGGCATGTCTTGTGGGGTCTCTCCACAGTCCAAAACGAATTCACGGCAATAATGGGGATCCGAATAAACCAATAAGCACCATAAAAGGGGACATTTATTACAATGTACACCATTTATTAGGTACACCATCCAGTTCACGAAAATGGTTCGGTCCTACAGACAGGAGTCAGGTGGCCGTGGCTTGCTTTACAAAGCAGGCATAGAGGCATTCAGCTACAATTTAATTAGACATTAGAATGGGCAAAACGATTGACCTAAGCAACGTTGAGTATGGTATGATCGTAGATGTTAGGCGCACTGGTTCCAGTATCTCAGAAACTGCCAGCCTCCTGAGCTTTTCACGCACAACAGTGTCTAGGGCAGTGGTCACCCACTGGTCGACCACGATCAACTGGTCGATCTCCAAGGCATTCCTAGTTGATCACCAAACATTTCTGTGAAAAAAACTACGATAAGGCTTTGCGTTCCTATTTTTTAAATTCAGTTTGTGCTGTTGGCAGTAGGTGCAATTCAGCAGCCCTAACACCGAAGGTAAAGTATTCCCATTTTGAACCATTTCATGTGTCTGAAGAAAAAACTCTGCCCACCTGGCATGATCAGAGAGCATATCAAGTGCACCTATAGGCCTACAAATTAATATAGTAAAGTGTTCTAACAAGCTTGCGTTATTATTTGCGACTTGTGTTTTTCTAATATCAAGGAATATTTCACTTTCTCTGGTTATAGAGTAACAACATGAATTGGTGCATGAGGCAGAAATACAACCCTGTCCTCAAACATGTACATCAGAAGTTATGGGCAAAGACAGAAAACATCCACATCAAATGTAATATTTTTCTTCATAAAATAACATGGGAAAACAACCACTTTTTGTGCAGTATTAATTTAACATACTTACAAACCACTTAATGGAAATGGACATTACTGGATTGTACATTGGCTGGTCATCTAGGTTTGTACCTGTAGACTTTTCCATCACCATGAAGAAAAACAACGTACAATACAGTAATTAAGTACATTGAGACATCAAGTGGTTTGTGATGATGTGACGATGTGGCTCAGTTGGTAGAGCATGGCACTTGCAACGCTAGGGTTGTGGGTCTGATTCTCACGGGGGACCCGTATGAAAAAGTATGGATATGTATGCACTCACTACTGTAAGTTGCTCTGGATAAGAGTGTCTAGTAAAATGAATGAATAGACCATTTCTGGAGGCACATAGACATAAGTTGCATTTACAAAGTGTTTCAAGAAATTGGAAAACAAGTTTTTTTATATTCAACAAGTATTACCAGATTAACTGTTTGTACAGATAATTGTCATACTCAAGTTAAAAATGCTGGTAAACATTCAAATTCAAATACATGTAGTTTGTTTTTCAAATCACAAAAGTGGGCCTTTACTAGTCCTGAATTAGCAGACCGATATAGACTCCCTGTAACGGTCTGAGTGTAGTGGGTGAGGAGTCAGGCGCAGGAAGCAGAGAGTTCAGGGGAGTGCTATTTTAATGCACAGAGATACGGCGAACATAAGCCAACCCCCACGAAAACACAGGGCGTAATGAACAAACAAATGCCCCAAACAGGGGGACTTAAACTGTACAGAAAAACCCACAAAATGGGGAACCACAAAACCCATAGACGTGCACACAAGTGCACACAAGTGCACACAAGTGCACACAAGTGCACCAAACAGACGGTCACAATAATTAATCCCGCACAAGGAACCAGGCAGGCCGGCTGACTAATAAAGCCTTACTACTAACTACCTAACTCAAAACAGGTGCACTCAATAAACACATAAGGAGGGGGAGGAAATAATCAGTGGCAGCTAGTAGGCCAGCGAGCGCCAACCGAACGGGAAGGGGAGTGTCCTTCGAACGGGAAGGGGAGTGTCCTTCGGTCGGAGTCGTGACACTCCCAAACTACTTCCCTCAGCTATGCTAGTGGAGGTGGTGAATTGGTGCAGGAAATGTTTTCCTGGCACCCGTTAGGTACCTTGATACCAATTGAGCAACGTTTGAACCCATTCCAGGGCACCCCGGTCCTTCACAGAGAAAAGAGCGAGGGGATGACCTCAGTTTTACGGGCCCCTGACCAAATGTGCTGTTTTGTGGGGGTTTTAAACTTAAAAAAAAATAATGTTTCCGCCAACTTTCTTATGACCAAAAAGAGCTTCTGGACATCAAAACCGCAATTACTCACATTGAACTAGGTGAGGATGTTTTTATTAATGAGTCGGAGGCGAAGGATATACTGCTCCTCCCGGACCAAGCCCAAATCCCTGCCATTCGTATTAAGAGGAGACGCCGTTACAGTGATCGTAGAACCGGATGTCTGGCGAGACTGCGCTGGTAAGATCAGTGGTGGTGTGTGTGTCTGTCAACAACAGCTGGTGCACAATCTCTAATATTAAAGTATCAAGGTTATGCTTGACTGAGTTAGAGTACCTCATGATAAACTGTAGACCACAATATTTACCAACAATGTTTTCATGTACAGTTGAAGTCGGAAGTTTACATACACTTAGGTGGAAGTCATTAAAACTTGTTTTTCAACCACTCCATATATTTCTTGTTAACAAACTATAGTTTTGGCAAGTCGATTAGGACATCTACTTTGTGCATGAGACAAGTAATTTTTCCAACAATTGTTTACAGACAGATTATTTCACTTATAATTCACTGTATCACAATTCCAGTGGGTCAGAAGTTAACATACAGCAAGTTGACTGTGCTTTTAAAATGGTTTGAAAATTCCATAAAATGATGTCATGGCTTTAGAAGCTTCTGATAGGCTAATTGACATCATTTGAGTCAATTGGAGGTGTACCTGTGGATGTATTTCAAGGCCTACCTTCAAACGCAGTAACTCTTTGCTTGACATCATGGGAAAATCAAAAGAAATCAGCCAAGACCTCAGAAAAACATTGCAGACCTCCACAAGTCTGGTTCATCCTTGGGAGCAATTTCCAAATGCCTGAAAGTACCACATTCATCTGTACAAACAATAGTATGCAAGGTTAAACACCATGGGACCACGCAGCCATCATACCGCTCAGGAAGGAGACGCGTTCTGTCTCCTAGAAATGAACGTAGTGCAAATCAATCCCAGAATAACAGCAAAGGACCTTGTGAAGCTGCTGGAGGAAACAGGTACAAAAGTATCTATATCCACAGTAAAACAAGTCCTACATCGTCATAACCTGAAAGGCCGTTCAGCAAGGAAGAAGCCACTGCTCCAAAAAGGCCATAAAAAAAGCCAGACTACAGTTTGCAACTGTACATGGGGATGCATTATGTTGCTGGGGATGCTTTGCTGCCGGAGGGACTGGTGCAATTCACAAAATAGATGGCATCATGAGGAAAGGAAATGATGAGGATATATTGAAGCAACATCTCAAGACATCAGTCAGGAAGTTAAAGCTTGGTCGCAAATGGAAAATGAACCCTAGCATGCTTCCAAATTTGTGGCAAAATGACTTAAGGACAACAAAGTCAAGGTATTGGAGTGGCCATCACAAAGCCCTGACCTCAATCCAATATAAATGTGTGGGCAGAACTGAAAAAGCTTGCGCGAGCAAGGAGGCCTACAAACCTGACTCCGTTACATCAGCTCTGTCAGGAGGAATGGGCCAAAATTCACCCAGCTTACTGTGGGAAGCCCGAAACGTTTGACCCAAGTTAAACAATTTAAAGGCAATGCTACCAAATACTAATTGAGTGTATGTAAACTTCTGACCCACTGGGAATGTGATGAAAAAAATTAAAGCTGAAATAAATCATTCTCTCTACTATTATTCTGACAATTGGCATTCCTAATATAAGGTTGTGATCCTAACTGACCTAAAACAGGGAATTTTTACTTGGATTAAATGTCAGGAATTGTCAAAAACTGAGTTTATATGTATTTGGCTAAGGTGTATGTAAACTTCCGACTTCAACTGTATATACTTAGTAACTGTCTATTTACCATCACAAACCGATGCTGGCACTAAGACCGCACTCAACGAGCTGTATAAGGCCATAAGCAAACAAGAAAATGCTCATCCAGAGGGATCCTAGTGGCCGGTGATTTAATGCAGGAAAACTCAAATCCGTTTCAATCAATTTTTACCAGCATGTGAGGTGCATCTAGAGGAAAAAATAAACTCTAGATCACCTTTACTCTACAGAGTTCTCCCTCGACCTCCATTTGGCAAATCTGACCATAACTCTGCTTACAAGCAAAAACTCAAGAAAGTGATGCGCTCAAAACTGAAGTGGTCTGATGAAGCGGATGCTAAGCTACAGGACTGTTTCACTAGCACAGGCTGGAATTCATCCGATGGCACTGAGGATTTAAACCACATCAGTCACCAGCTTCATTAATAAGTGCATCGATATGGATTACAGTCAACATCTGCACAGAGCTAAAGGCTAGAGCTGCCGGTTTCAAGGAGTGGGACACTAATCCGGGCACTTATAAGAAATCCCCCTACACCCTCTGATGAACCATCAAACAGGCAAAGCTTCAGTACAGGACAAAGATCGAATCCTAGTACACCGGCTCTGACGCTCATTGGATGTGGCAGGGCTTGCAAACTATCACAGATTACAAAGGGAAACCCAGCCGAGAGCTGTCCAGTGAAGTGAGCTAAATGCTTCTATGCTCGTTTTGATGAAAGCAACACTGAATCATCCATGACAGCACCAGCTGTTCTGGATTACTGTGGGATCACGCTCTTCATAGCCAATGTGAGTAAGACCTTTAAACAGGTTAACATTCACAAGGTCACATGGCCAGATGGATTACCAGGACGTGTACTCAGAACATGCACTGACCAGCTGGCAAGTGTCTTCACTGGCATTTTCAACCTCTCCCTGACCCAGTCTGTCATACCTATATGTTTTAAGCAGACCACCCTGTGCCAAAGAAAGCCTGGGTAACCTGTCTAAGTGACTACCGCCCCGTGGCACTCACATCTGTAGCCATGAAATGCTTTGAAAATGTGGGCATGGCTCACATCAACACCATCATCCCAGAAACCCTAAACCCACTCCAATTCCTCATACAAGCCCAACAGATCCACAAATGACGCAATCTCTATTGCACTCCACACTGCCCTTTCTCACCTGGACAAAAGGAACACCTACGTGAGAATGCTGTTCAACACCATTGGCCTTAAAGCTCATCACTAAGCTAAGGACCCTGGGACTGAACACCTCCCTTTGCAACTGGATCCTGAACTTCCTGATGGGTCGACCCCAGGAGATGAGGGTAGGCAACTACACATCCGCCATGCTTACCCTCAACACGTGGGCCCCTGTTCGCCCACGACTACGTGGCCAGGCACAACTGTGGTAGGACTGATCACCAAAAATGATGAGACAGCTAATAGGAGGAGGTCAGAGACCTGGCAGTGTGGTGCCAGAACAACCACCTCTCCCTCAATGTGAGCAAGACAAATGAGCTGATCATAGACTACAGGAAAAGTTGGGCCGAGCATGCCCCCTTTCACATCGACGGGGCTGTAGTGGAGCTGGTCGAGAGTTTCAAGTTCCTTGGTGTCCATATTACTAAGGACCTATCATGGTCCAAACACACCAAAACAGTTGTGAAGAGGGCACAACAATACCTATTCCCCCTCAGATGGCTGAAAAGATTTGGCATGGGTCCTCCAATCCTCAAAACGTTCTACAGCTGCTCCATCGAGAGCATCCTGACTGGTTGCATCACCGCTTGATATGGCAACTGCTTCTATACTAGGTGGTGTCAGAGGAAGACCCTAAAAGCTGTCAAAGACTCCAGCCACCCAAGTCATAGACTTTTCTCTCTGCTAACGCACTGCAAGTGGTACCAGAGCGCCAAGTCTAGGACCAAAAGGCTTCTTAACATCTTCTACCCCCAATCCATAAGACTGCAGAACAGTTAATCAAATGGCTACCTGGACTATTTGCAATGAGCCCATTATTTTATTATTTATTCATATTTTCTGCACTGACTCTCTTGCACAGGCTCGATGTACACTCACAGGACTCTAATCACACACTCACACATACTACACTGACAATCAAACACACACACAAACACACAAAACACACACACTCATGTATATTGACGCCACATGCACACACATTCACATTCCTTCACATACTGTACGCTGCTGCTACTCTCTGTTTATTATCTATGCATAGTAACTTTAACTCTACCTACATGTACATATGATCTAAAATACCTCGACTAACCCGTACCCCTGCACATTGACTTGGTACCTCTCATATAAAGCATTGTTATTTTAATTTAATTCTGTTACTATTTTTCCTTTAGTTTATTTAACACATTTTCCTATTTACTTTTTTGAAACTCCGCATTGTTGGTAAAGGGCTTGCAAGTAAGCATTTCACGGTAAGGTCAACATCTGTTGTATTCGGCGCATTTGACAAATACATTTGATTTGACACCTTAAATCCACGCCCACAAAGAATTCCGGATGTTCTCAAGGCAAAGGAGGGTCCGACCCGGTACTTGATGGGTGTACCTAATAAACTGTCCACTGAGTGTAATATCTTTTGAATGAGTTATCGACATTGCAATGGTTTGAAACTTGGGCTTTTATTTTGAAGGTTTTCATTATTACTATGCGAAAGTGATGTCATTATTTGTGCTCCTGGTAGTAGGTGAGCACGAATGATTTATGTATAATTGGTGCGCACCCAAACAAGTCAGTCCAACATGGCGTCGTTGTCTTCACCTCTACGCCTTTGCCGGGGGATCCTGAGGGAGATACGAGCGATTAAAGGACCGGAATACAAACAATCTTTGGCATACAATTATGTTTTAGATCAATTCCGTAAAAACCAGGTAAGTCATGTTGAGAAGTAAATGAGGTTAGCTAGCTACAACTTTAATGAAACCACGACATCTATCCACCATGGTAACGTAAGCTAATGTAGCTAACTTAGCTAGATTGCCGTGGTTAAAAATGTGTTCGCGACCCCAACCACAATTTAGCCATCCTGGAACGGGTTATCTACAAGAATAAGCTGCATTGGTAACTTTGTTATGGGACTAATTTGCTGAATTACAGCGATAAACAAATGTTATCCAATGGCAGCACCAGGTTAGTATCATTGGCCCTAACGTTACTAGTAACTTGGCTGGCTAACCAAGTCAAGGTGACCGTCACGAGCCTGTCTTAACGTTAACATTAGTGCTACTTTTCCTCCTATGCACTATTATTAGGCCTAGATATTGCAGGACTACCGGCATGAAATTCATAAATAACCATTGTCAATGTTCAGTTGCTGCAGCAGTGCAGAAATGTACAGTGATTCTCAACAGCAGACGCTTCAGCGAGCTTTGGGGTACCTGAAAAAGCAGGATAACAACTAGGTAACAAATTGAAAATAACAGCAGGCCAAAATATTTCACATTTAATTTAGTGATGCACCGATATGACATTTTTGGCCGATATCCGATATTTTCCTTGCCAAAAGAAAACGATACAGAACTGATATTTAAAATGTTTGCGCCCTTTTAAGCATTCCAGTACAGTTAAATAGTTAAAACACACATGGACGCGGTGGTCTAAGGCACTGCATCTCAGTGCAAGAGGTGTCACTACAGTCCCTGGTTTGAATCCAGGCTGTATCACATCCGGACGTGATTGGGAGTCCCATAGGGCGGCACACAATTGGCCCAGCGTCGTCCAGGATAGGCCGTCATTGTAAATAAAAATTTGTTCTTAACTGACTTGCCTAGTTAAATAAAGCTTACACACACTGACCAAAAAGTTATTTTGTTGGCATTTACGTGTGTCCCCATTACCAGTATAACATAATCAAAACCTATTTCTTTCATTTACTTGCTGTGCTGTTTCGTTGTTCATTTGTTCAGTCGTTTCATTCTCAACCAGGATTTCTATGGAACGCATGTCAAAAAATTATACACGTCAAATAGCACTATTTGACCAATCAGGACCTGACTTTGTCTGCACGTCACATAATAATTGAACATATTCGTACATTTTTTTTAACGTAGTTATTACACATTGATTACACTATCACTCGTATTTCATATGTCACAACGACTCATCAATGCATATGCTGGTAAAGTTGTCTCGCACACCTACAGTGCTGGTCATTTAAAAAAAAGCTAGCTAGCTCATAGATGCAAACAATGTTCTTCCCCAAAAACATAGCAAAATGACATCTGTTTCAGTAGCTATAGTTTCATCATCTAAAATAACCAGAATTTATAAGACAGTTCTTATTTGATTAATGGTGGTTGGACCCATCTATGTGAAGCTAGCCACGATAAGGATTGAGCCACAATAGTGGACTTTGCGGTTAGCCTTCAAAATAAAAGTATGTCATTGACAATGATGTAAATTAATACAAATAGTATAATTATGCCATACTTTAATTTTGAAGGCAAACCCTTAATTCCACTATTGTGCCTAATCCTTATTGTGGCTAGCTTCACAACACATAACCCAGCGGTTGAGACTCACTAGCCAGATGAAGCTAGCTGGCTGCTTATAACGTTAGCCTTGGGCAACAGGGTTAACTTCTTTATGCTACCCATCCCTTAAGCGGGATAATTATCAGCAACCGCTGAATAGCATAACGCCACAGTCAAATAATATTACAAAAAAATATTCATATTCATGAAATCACAAGTGCAATATTGCAAAACACAGCTTAGCCTTTTGTTAAGCCACCTGTCGGCTCAGATTTTGAAATGATGCTTTACAGCGAAAGCAATCCAAGCGTTTAAGTTTATCGATCGCATGACAAAACATTAAGTACACTTAGCATGGTCACGAAAAGCAATCAAATTAATTGTTTACCTTTTGATCTTCGGATGTTTTCACTCACAAGACTCCCAGTTACACAACAAATGTTCCTTTTGTTCCATAAAGATTATTTTTATATCCAAAATATCTCTGTTTGTTTGTCGCGTTATGTTCAGAAATCCACAGGAAAGAGCGGTCACGACAACGCAGACGAAAATTCCAAATAATATCCATGTCCACAAACATGGCAATACTAAAGTGCCTATAAGAACATCCAATAGTCCAAGGTTAATGAAATACAAATGGTATAGAGGGAAATAGTCCTATAATAACTACAACCTAAAACTTCTTACCTGGGAATATTGTTAAAAGGAACCACCAGCTTTCAAATGTTCTATGCAAGGAACTGAAACGTTAGCTTTCTTACATAGCACATATTGCACTTTTACGTTCTTCTCCAACACTTTTTGTTTTTGCATTATTTAAACCAAATTGAACATGTTTCATTATCTACTTGAGGCTAAATTCATTTTATTGATGTATTATATTAAGTTAAAATAAGTGTTAATTCACTCTTGTTGTAATTGTCATTATTACAAATACATTTTCACAATTTTTCTTTTAAATCTGCCGGTATATCGGTATCGTTTTTTTTGGTCTTCTAATAATCTGTATCAGCGTTGAAAAATCCTAATCGGTCGACCTCTACTTCTTACGGCTGAAATCACGTTAAAACTTCTTGTGACTAGCAATCCCGGGTCAGGGAGCGTAATCATAGCCTCAAAAGAATTAGCATAACGCAGTGGACATAAATACCCCTAGAAAATGTTCCTATTCATGAAAATCACAAATTAAATATATTGAGACACAGCTTAGCCTTTTGTTAATCACACTGTCATCTCAGATTTTCAAAATATGCATTACAGCAAACACTAGACAAGCATTTGTGTAAGTTTATCATGGCATAATGCTATGCTAGGCTCTGCTGGCAGCAGGCAACATTTTCACGAAAATAAGAAAGCAATCAAATTAAATAATTTACCTTTGAAGAACTTCAGATGTTTTCACTCAGGAGACTCCCAGTTAGATGGCAAATGTTACTTTTTTCCAAAAATATTATTTTTGTAGGCGAAATAGCTCCCGTTTGTTCATCATGCTTGGCTGAGAAATCGACCGGAAAATGCTATCACTACAACGCCAAACTTTTTTCCAAATTAGCTCCATAATATCGACAGAAACATGGCAAACGTTGTTTAGAATCAATCCTCAAGGTGTTTTTAACGTGTGTATATATATCTCTATCCGTCGAGGCAATTGGTTTCTTATAAGAAGCGATTGGAAAATAGGGCTACCTCAGTATTTTACGCAAGATTTTCTGCGGGAGACATCAGGTGACCACTTGCTAAATGTGGTCCCTTACGGCTATTCTTCAACAGAAATGCGTAAAAAGATGTCACAATGCTGTAGACACCTTGGGGAATACATGGAAAACGTAAGCTAATTCGTAGCTCATTCACGGCCATATAAGGAGTCATTGGCATGAGGCGGTTTCAAAAAATGCGGCACTTCCTGATTGGATTTTTATCTGGGTTTTGCCTGTAACATCAGTTCTGTTGCACTCACAGACAATATCTTTGCTGTTTTGGAAACGTCAGCGTGTTCTATCCAAAGCTGTCAATTATATGCATAGTCGCATCTTTTCGTGACAGAATATCTTGTTTAAAACGGGAACGTTTTTCATCCAGAAATTAAAATATCGCCCCCTAGTCGTAAAAGGTTAACAGGATCGATTTGACAACAGCCAGTGGAAGTGCAGGGTGCCAAATTCAAACAACAGAAATCTCATAAATCTCAAATCTCATAATTATGAGATTTCTGTTGTTTGAATTTGGCACCCTGCACTTCCACTGGCTGTACAACCGTACAATTCCTTTGTCTTTAGAAATGAAAAGGAACAGAGCTTGTGCGTGACTAAACGAAAGGCTTTCAACCAGCTCTTATTCTCTCCCCCTTCACAGTAGAAACCTGAAACAAGGTTCTAAAGACTGACATCTAGTGGAATCGGACCAAATTTACACTGTATAATGGATAGGCAATCACTTGAAAAACTACAAACCTCAGATTTCCCACTTCTTGGTTAGATTTTTTTCAGGTTTTCGCCTGCCATATGAGTTATTTTATACTCCGACATCATTCAAACAGTTTTAGAAACTTCAGTGTTTTCTATCCAAATCTACTAATAATATGCATATCTTAGCTTCTGGGCCTGAGTAGCAGGCAGTTTACTCTGGGCATGCTTTTCATCCGAACGTGGAAACAGCGCCTCCCAGCCACAAGTTAAACTAGATATTGGTCGATTTATTTTTAGTTAATATCGTCTGATTTACGATATGCATCCCTAATTGAATATCTGTTTGACAGGCATTGACATATTGTGAGTGTCATTGAATATGGTCTGATGTTGGGGGGTGGATTTTCTTGCGACGTGGGCCTGGGAAAAAAGATTAGATTTATATAACAAGCCAATCATGGCATTCCTTTCTTCTTGGCAAATGTGTTACCAACCATTCAAACTCATAAACTTAACAAATGTAGGCTTCATTCAAACATTGGCCAAGAATACGCAGCAAAATGGTAAGGCCATAGCCCAACCATGAGATGGGACATGATCCTCTCCATGCAGTAGACTATATATTCACCCTGACCCCAACGACTACATCCTCTTTAGTTAGTAGATGTGATGTAGTATACAACGTAAAGTTAGCCATTTTTTCCCCAATAAATGTAATTTCTCATGCTTTGTGAACAGGTCATTTTCCAACAATGTAGAGAAAGATGATTTAAAAAATGTAAATGACATTTTGACACGAGGAATAAATACACTGTGAATAAAAATAACATGGCTATATACAGGAAGTAGTACCAGCGAGTTGATGTGCAGGAGTAAGAGGTAATTGAGGTAGCTTGCATATAGGTAGGGGTATGAAAGTCTGGGTCTGGTGTCAGTGTGTGTTGGGATGTAAGTGTGTGTGGGTAGAGTCCAGTGTGTGCATCGTCAGTGTAAGAGAGTTGGTGCAAAGGAGGGTCAATGCAGGTAGTCCGGCTTGCCATTTGATTAGCTATTTAGCAGTGATAGGTTTGGATTTATGAACTTTAAATGTTATTAATCATTAGTTGTAGTAAAGACCGGAGGGGTGCCATACCCGAGGGGCTACACCAGAGGTTAATGGTTCTGTAGGAAGAAAGTATATAGTGTGTGCAATTAAGCTTGGAATGTACTGAGTGTAGGGAAAGCGATCACATGGTAGGCATTGATAAAGGGAGAGAGCCAGTATTCCAGTATTTCAGAAGCGACCGGCCTCCTGGGCTTTTCACGCATGACGGTGTCTAGGGTTTACCGAGAATGGAGCGATAAACATCCAGTCTGCGGCAGTCCTGTGGGCGAAAACAGCTTGATGATGAGAGGTTGAAGGAAAATGGCAAGAATCGTGGAAGCTAACGTGGGCCACAAACAGGGAAATAATGGCACAGTACAACAGTGGTGTGCAGAACGGCATTTCGGAACTCGCAACAGATCTACACAACATAATCCTCATTTTCACAGATGGGCTATTGCAGCAGACGACCACCGGGTTTCACTCCTATCAGCTTAAAACAAGAAGAAGCGGCTCCAGTGGGCCCGTGATCACCAACACTGGACAATTGAGGAGTGGTAAAGCACTGCCTGGTTCGACTAATCCCGGTTCCTGTTGCGTCACGAGTGTAACCATCTCTATTTTCAAGTATTGTGGTGGCAACATCATGTTATGGGTATGCTTGTCACCGGCAGGGACTGAGAAGTTTTAGGATCAAAAGACATGAAAGAAGCACAGTCCAGGCAAAAAGCAACAGAAAAACCCACCTCCGTCTTCTGAAAACCTAACCCTGGAGTAGTTTTATTTTTCAGTGGGACAAATAAACATTTTAATGCAAAGGACACACCAGAATGGCTTTCAAAAGTGGTTGATGTTCCTGAATGGTCCAGTCTCAGATTTAGATAATTTTTTAAAATAAAAATAAATAAAAAAATAAGCAGATTTAAGATTTTAAATATTGCTGTCCATCAATGATGACCAAATTTACTGAGCTTGAGAAATGTTGATTTAAAAACTATGGCTATGCAGTATTTTTACCTTAAGGGTTGTGCAAAGTTGGTAGAATCTTAAAGTTATTCACAGCTGTAATGGTTGCCAAAGATGCTTCCACCAATATTAAACCTCTTAGTGCGGAGATCCCGCTAGCGGGATCAAATTCGACAACATCCGGTGAAATCCGAGTGCGCCAAATACAAAATCGTAATATTAGACATTCATGAAAATACAAGTGTCATACTTGATTATTTTAGCTTAAAATCTTGGTAATTGAACTGTGTTGTCAGATTTCAAAAAGGCTTTTAGGGCGAAAGTATTGCATTCGATTGTCTGAGGACCCCGCCTCACGTTAGCATATTTTCCAAACCAGCACAGCAAATAGCGATTTAAAATAAATCACTTTTTTGAAGATCTTCCTCTGTTTGCAATCCCAAGGGTCCCAACTACACAATGAATGGTAATTTTGTTCGATAAAGTTCTTCTTTATATCCCAAAAACACAGTTAGTTGGCACCATTGAATTCAATAATCCAGTCCAACATACATACAAAGGATTCCAAAACGTTATCAGCAAAGTTCGTCCAAACGATGTTTGTATTAATCCTCAGGTTGTCTAATATCTAAATAAACAATATTTCAGACGGAGATTACCATGTTCAATGGCAAAGGAAAATCATTGGAAGTCATTTGGAGCTCCAAAAACACATTTTCCGGATCGATTTTCCTCAGGTTTTCACCTGCTATATCAGTTCTGTTATACTCACAGACATTATTAGTTTTCTATCCAATTCTACCAATTATTTGCATAGCCTAGCTTCTGAGGCTGAGTAACATGCAGTTTACTTTGGGCACGTCAGACAGGTGGAAATTCAGGAAACCTCTGCGAGTAAGGCTAGTTAACTCTGGGGTGTGAAGACACACAATCAAGATATCTTGTATTTGTTTATTAATTTGGAAAATGTTCGATACGTTTCTTTCACTTTGAAATTGTACAGTATTGTAAAAGGGATTTTTTTTATTTTTTTATCCCTTTTTAGATTTTAAGGCAGCAAAATGTGAAGACAAGGGGGGTGTTTACATTCACTCTGCACTTTATATTTCTTTAGTAAATATCATATTTATTTGCAAGTGTAATTGCTGCATAAATTCACCTTCAAGATGGCGACGTTAGTCCTATGTTAGTGTCATTGTTACGCATGGTTTATACATGCTTTTTAAAATCTTAATTCTGACCATTTGTTTTTTTTAGATCACTGGGGAGAGATATTGTCGTGCTCAGGAGGAGGCCCTCCATGCTTCGCACAGCTACCTCTGTCTGCTCACTTCCACCCGGCAACACATTGCTCTCTACGACATGTACCATGGGAAAGGGCAGCGTGACACAGAGGAGATGGCAGGAATTGTGGGGCTCAGGCTGCCCACCCAGCCTGGAGGGAAGGGCTGGGAGAAGTGAGAGAAGGGATGGGAGAAGACTCTCGTACAACATCAGAGGGTTGTAATCATCACGCTGGACCTAATGCTATATTTTGCTCTTTTACAAAACAGAGGAAGAGATGAAGGCTGCAACGAACAAGGACTGTGAATTGTGATTATACAAGGGAGGATCTAATAGCTTTGTAATATGTGATTCCCAGCTTTCCCCATCACTTTATGTGTCTGTCTTGAGACAATGGCTGTAATTTAAAATCTTTGTAAATACAATGGGACAAATTCTGCCAATTAAAGTATTAATCACTTTTATCTGGTCACCATGACATCGCACTTTTCTTGCAATGTGTATGCTGCTAATATAACATAACCAATTAAATAATGATATCCCTGTTAACCTCAATTCAGTAAGGTTTACTTGGAGCAACGTATGATGTTCAGGTAAAGCACTAATACTCGGCAGATAAAACCGATGATAACGAACTAGGTCATATGTATATTTTAAAGGACATCAGGCAATTAAAATTCCTGGTTAATTAAAATATTAAGCATTACAAAGAGGGTATGATAAATCAGATGGATGGATCATTGCGTGGCCTTTGATATTTTAAATGTTTTGTTCTTCACTACCCTTTGGCCAGTGGTTTAAACAGTGTGAAGACCAGCCAACAGTGAAATAAAGGAAAGGTCTTAGATAATGCTAGGGCATGCAACATACATAAGAGAAGTATAACAATATGCATTATTTTGTCTCGTGGGCGTTTTATTAGAATATTACCAGCACAATGGAAAACAGCAGATAGGAGTTGTATTGCTTTGTACTGGCAGATTCATTTGTTTCATTGTGTCCATGGCAACTGGCATTTCTGGCAACTGGCATTTCTACCAACTCCACATTTTTCTCTGCAGTCTTTTGCCATTTTTTTATGCGAGTAACATGTATTAGCTTCTGGGAACTGTTTTTTTTTCGTTCTTTGCCCTTTGCTATGTTTTCATCCTGGATTATTGTTAAAAAAGAAAGCCTCGTCGTTAACTGTGCCCCTATTGGACTCCATTCTCTTCTATTCATCCCATTTTCTTCGTCTGCGTAACTATCCCCATTCCATTTGTTACACGGTGACTAAGATTCTTCTGTGTGGGTTTAAATAGATTGACCCTAGAGCTACGCAGCACACTGTGACACATCGGGACAAGAAATATGCTTGCACATGCGCGGCAGCACCCACCGTCCACATGCATGCAGAGGGAATGTAATGCATAGTGGCACACCAACAGAGAGCGTCAAATTATATTGTTATAAAGTCGCAAAATAACATGCGTCTCTACACCCCACTCCTCCATTCATACCAAGACATGGAATTACTTTGACACACAGCTGGCGAGAGAGAACATAATGTTGCACAAGCGTGTCACTGCTATGTGTATGTTTTGAGGTGGTATGTGAAAAGCGAATGACAGGTTCTCATTTCAATCACGATTCTGTATTACTAAACACAGTAGGCTACACCGCTGCATTAAGTATTCAGTGAATGAATGTTTAATGCGAGTATAATCTTACGCAGTGGCGATGTAAATACAAATTAAATAAACTAGACACTAGACCATGTTACCGCCTGCAATAATGTGCATGGTAATCGGTGGGAATCATTCATGTTAAGTGAATGAAAAGTAGGCTAGATATTAAGTGGAAATGTGTTTTTTTTAAATAAATAAAGTGGAGGCGGGGTAGGGAGGGCGGAGACAGTTGTTTATATTCGTGTGTCTGTAACTCGTTAACTCTTCTAGTGAGCTAGAAGCAAGATTCACTATTTCAACCTAGTTGCACTACTAGGTAACAATATTATAGAAATACGCGAATAGATATAGGTTCTGATTTGAATCCAATAAGGCCGAGGATCAAGGAAAGGAGTGAACAACATATTTTAAGTGAATCTCCTTATGTGATTTTAAAAGTTGGACAAAAATAAGAAGGTAGGCTAGATTATGAAATAAGATTAAGTTGTTTCACATAGGAAACAGGCGGAAAGCATATTCTAGTATAAAGACACAACGCGCGCAGCAGAGTGGTGACCTGGCCAGAGCGCGATGTTTGGAATGATAAAGAATTCCATTTTCGGGAACACGGAAGAAACGGACTACAAATTGCTCAGCAGCGAGACCAAGGTAGGATACACCTTGACCTGTCAGTTTCAACTTTAGAGAGTGTGTGTCTGTCAGTCAAGCATTGCATCACTTGGTCGCGCGCGCCACTGTACACCTCGGTCTTGTTTGGTGCATAAACAACTGGTCATTACAGACAGATCTCTTCAGTATCTCGCAATTTAAAAAAAATAATTCTAAGACAGTTTTAGTTTGTTACTCACTTTGGTTGCAGTGAAACTAGCCTTATTGGCCCGAGCCTACCATGATCTCAAGAAAAATGTATTTTGATTATCAGTAGGCCTGTGTATTATGCATTTTATGGGTTCTGTAATGCCAATACCTTTAAAGTGTTTGACCTTTTGAAACCAACCATTATTAATTACACCTTACCTCCTGACAACTGTGAGCTCACAGTAGAGGGTGGGGGCAGATCTCTGTGTGTTCCCTATGACCTCAGTAGTGGCACCACTGTGTATACTGCTACACTAACCCTACAGCTGATAGACACATCTACAGACATTGGCCTGACAAAAAGACTGATCATGAACCTGGAACTACGTCAATCTATAACATGCAACCAGATGACCAAAAAGACTGAGGAATAGGAAAAAGACACTATCAATAGGCACATGAGTGGCCATTAAATAGGCAATAGGCTATTAGCAGTTTTGAAGTCAGTTAGTGCTAAATCTGTTAACTTCACTCGAGACTAAATGATCACACTGAAATCTCACACAGACACACGATCAGAGGAAATCTGAGAGGAGTCTGACATCATACACTCGTAATTAAAACTGAATACAGATGAACTGTCTGCACATGCTCACACACACACACACACACACACACACACACACACACACACACACACACACACACACACACACACACACACACACACACACACACACACACACACACACACACACACACACACACACACACACACACACACACACACACACACACACACCTTGGTGGGCCCTCATATTACAAATGGCTTAGAAATGGAAGGAGATGGCTTTAAAGCTAGAATCCTTAGTAGTTACATCCATTTTTTGGACTTATACATTAATGATATCGACACATTGATTCTTGAAGAATATAAAATAAATGTCTCATGAGCTTGGTTCAACTGTCATACCCCATCACCCCAATGTTGGTAAACAACGTAAATGTAAACAAACACTGTATAGCCTCAAAACATGGTTAAAACTATAATTTTATTATCATGGATGGTCAGTCCTTGTGTCCTTTCTCTGTCTGTGCATTTAAGAGTGCTTACAAAACAGAGGCGGGTGCTATTCTTTTTATTTTCATGTTTTTTTCTTCTTCACAGTATTGATATTACGCAATGTTTTAATTCCTCTGAAATTATCTTACTTGGCACCATGAATTGTTTAGTAATGACAAGACATTTGATTAGATGGACAAGTTGACAGCACAATATGCTTATTATATAATGACAGCACATTGTCTATTTCTTGATACACAAGACAGGCTCATACTCCAAGAGAACTGAATGGTTATAGAGGCCATAGTTGTCATGTAAGATTGAAATGTCAACTTCTCTGTGTGAGAGGTTCACAAACTTCCCATGAGATTGTCTGGTGACATTCAAACCAATTAAAACCTTTTGTTTAAAAGTTAGAAAAAGAAAGAGAGCGGGTTGAATATGAAATGAATTTCTAATATTAGCACATCCACAATAATTATGGCCCATGTATACCCAGCTGAGACACAGAGTAATTATTAAATACGAAGGTTGCAGGATTCCAGCTAAGCACACACACACTAATTGCACCTTTAGACTGAACTCAGGAACAAAGTGTTCAATTATTGCTGTTGGAACATGTCACCTACATGTATTGTTAATGTTGGTGACATATACCGTGGGCTCCAAAGAATTGGGACAGTGAATTTTGTTGTTGTTTTGGCTCTGTACTCCAGCACTTTTGGATAATTTTACTCTAAATAAGAATAGAATGTTTCCAAATACTTAACTTTGTAATACTTTAATGCACATATAAGTGAATTTGTCCCAATTATTTTGGTCCCCCAAAAGAAGTGCTGTATCTAAATGGTTCACCCAACATGGATGAAAATACCCTCAAGAGGACTATCTGCACTTTAACCTCATAGTCAGTGTATCATTTGAAATCCAAAGTACTGGAGTACAGAGCCAAAATAACAAAAATTGTGGAACAACACAATGGGAATGACTATGCAGTGGGCCAGTTGACACCAGTGACACATCATAGTAAGAAAACGTGTTCAAGATATGGCATTTACTGTCATCCCATCTTGACTGTAGTTATGTCTTATGAGCTTTACATTTACATTTATTCCACAGTCTCAAGGATGGGTTGCAGCCACAACTCCTTCATCAATATGAACACCAAACACGAGTCAGAAGCACTATGAACGAGTTCTCGACATCCCAATTAGACCAGCTGTAGTGTCGTGGCAAGGAAACAAATCACGAAGCAGATTTAATTTCTTTAGGAAAACAACCCTAATATTGGAAACAAACATTATTATGTTGTCATCCAGTCCTACTTTTAAATAGTGTTTTCAGTGCATAATGTAGTATTTACATTGCATTATATGTCTAGTCATGTAGCAGGCATTCGCATTCAGCGTGAGTGATTTAAAACAAGGGATAACTTAGTGGAATGGATCTGAACAAAAAAATTGGTGCTTTCAAAAATGCGGCCTTCGCAAAACTGATTTACTCAAGACTGGTTACGGAATGAGTGATTATTGTGAAACGTAACGTTCCTCTGTTAGTAATGGTTGATATTTCTCAGCATAAGCCTTCCTCTTAGGACAAGTACATCATAACATGTATAAGAACAGGCAGCAAGTCAGTGAGTGTGTGTACACACCGCATTAACCTCACTCTGCCGTGTGTGTGTGTGTGTGTGTGTGTGTGTGTGTGTGTGTGTGTGTGTGTGTGTGTGTGTGTGTGTGTGTGTGTGTGTGTGTGTGTGTGTGTGTGTGTGTGTGTGTGTGTGTGTGTGTGGCGCCTATGGTTTGGTCTTATGTAAGAACAGGCATCTTTGTCCCATTATTCTCTTTCGGCTTCATTAAACACTGCGGGGCCCTGAGAGCAGAGCAGGAAAGAATCAAATCAGCGTAATATTTTTGATCTAGATCCTTTTCTAGGGGCATTTGGCTGTCCTCTGTTCATTTCCACTCCAAGTGTTTCACCGGCATCAGTGAGCACAGATTCTGCCCATTGCATATCGCCAATCACTGCATCCCCAGCCCCACCCCCCTCTAACCCCCAAGTAGTGTGTGGCGTCCTTCCCTCTGAACAGTTTGTCAACGTGTGTCATTGGTGAATCACGTTTTGCCTCCCGCTCTCTTCCCCAGGACGGGGTCAGCTATGAGGTGCGGCGATACGATGGTGCAAAGTATGCCTCAGTGAGCTCAGAGGGGCGGACCTTTGACCAGGTGACGGGGGAGCTTGTGAGGAAGCTTCTCGTGTACATTGGGGGAAGCAACGACCAAGGTGAGCCAATCAGAGAGCAGGGCCTGTCCTGTCAGTCAGTGGACTTCATATGTGGACACATCTTTAATGAGCCCGAAGCTCATAAAGATCTAGGGGCTCGACTCAATCCATATCGCTGATAGATTCATCGCTATAGCGCAATTGAAATTTGAAGGACATTTCCTGATTGAGCCGACATATGCAGCACTTACCATGAATGCGGAAACATTGCCTTTAAATTTCGAACTAACCTCTGTAGCCCAGGTCTTAAGCACTACGGATTGAATTGAGCCACCGATGTAATGTGCATATCTGAAAGTATTGAATTGATGTAAGCAAGTAATATGGTGAAAACTCTTCCTCGTCTACCAGAGGATTTGAGTGTTATTACCATGTTACTGGCACCTATTCAGTACTTTCAGATCTTCAAGGGTGACTGAAGAAGTGTCTACTCTGTTTGATTCTAGAGGTCAGTTTGAAACTGGGCCTAAGAGGATGCAATGTACTCAATGCACACATAATACTGTTGCAATAAGTTGTCTGCTATCCCCTCTATCTGTCCTCTGTATCTTTGTTTTCCAAGGGGAGGCAATGGGGACGACAGCACCGGTTATCATCACAGTATATCCCAGGGAGGACGGTGTGATGTCACGCCGTTTGGTGGTTAGCCTCAGGATTCCCACCAACTACCAAGTCAGTCCCCCTGTGCCCATCGACAGTGCCATCAGAATCGAGGATCGACCCGGCATGACTGTCTACTCACTGTGGGGTCTCCATGCAGTCTTCACCTCACTTTGTTCTTTAATTCTTTACGATAATTGTTGTATTTAATATTCATATTCAATGATTTGATCTCTCCTATCCACCTACCCTTTCTTTTCGCAGGCAGTTTGGAGGCTTCGCAGGGGAGACTGAGTACCGAGCAGAGGCCTCTCGCCTAACCAAAACTCTTGGTGAGACTGCCCCATTTCAGAGGAAACAGTACTTCTGCTGCACCTATGACCCACCAATGAAACCCTACGGCCGACGCAACGAGGTGTGGTTCCTACAGGAGGAGCCATAAGGGAAGCATTAAGACCGACTCTTAATAACCTATAGTCACTTCCTCTCCACTGATCACTCCACATCTGGATCTTTATCCCCAAAAAATAGGATATGTGAACATAATATGGCAACAACAGGGGATTTGTTTTCAAATCAGTGCAAATGAAGGAGAGGTGATGCAAAGAAGTGTATTAAACTATTGAAAGGTCATAAAGGGGAGGGATGGGCAGCGGCCTACATAGTTACTGGTCCAAAGTAGTGCAATAGTACGGTACCATTATCAGTAACTGGATATTAAGTGGCCTGGGGTAGGAGCCACTAACCACAAAGTACTGCTGTGTGTTATAGGTGGTACATCATTAAGTTCTTAATTTTGTACACCCAGGGTTTGACACTCCCCTTAAAACATGCTTCATAGTGCTGGGAAGAAAAGCACATTAAATCAGGCTGTACACATATCACAATTCAGCAGTCTAATTAAATGATGCTTCACTTCACACACACCATAAAAACAAAATGACAGTTAAGTATTCAATAAGTTAATTACGTTTTAAAAAGCACAATTCCTTTTCCCAAGGGAGGGGATTGGAAATAAACTAGGAATTGAGCCATAGAGTAGTGATAGTCAAATGTTTTCCTGAGTATTAATTAGTTGGTGGGGAGGGTATGAAGGGGAAATGTGTTAGTCATTCCTTAAGTGTTATCATTTGAGATGTCTAATCCTTCTGTGATGATGACATGAAAACTTTAAGACAGGAGTTGTGTGTAATGAATGTTTTGGCGTGCTTGTATTTGGAGTCTTTGAATTGTAATGTTACTTATTATGATTCTTGAAACTGTATTTTGAAATACCTCTGTATAGTGTGTGATTTTCTGTGAAAATATGGAGTGACGATATCGTCAGGATTTGATAGCGTTTCATATCATAATATTCAAGATATTACTAATACGATTTTTTGTGCAATACTGACATTTCCTTTTTTAGTTCTATACAAACAAAATAATGCTTAAAATGGCACACCACTGTTTTGGATAAGTTTTACATAAACATTTATTTATTATTAGATTTTGAATCAATATAAAGAACTCAAAATAAGGAGTATGGTTTACAAACAAAATATTTCAGACATTTGATTAATTTAAGCAGATAATTAAAACCAACCAAACCTCTAACCTAAAACTAGTACAAAAATGTCCTCTCTATGCACTCTGAGAAAATAGCAATTATATGGTCTGTTAGTCACTACAACTCAGTTTAATCAGGAATAAATTAGTGGTTTTCACAGGTTAAATCGTCACAACTGCAAGAAAGCACTGTGTAGCGGGCTAGCGGCTAAATAAATACATGGCCTAGTAACCCAACACTTGTGTAATTGCACAGAGTAGGGTTTTGGTTTCAGCCGGGCTTTGCATTCATCAATACAATATACAGGGTTCGACTAGGGCATGGGTTATTCACGTGACCAGTTATCATCTCTAGGCTCAACACAAGTTATTTGTGAGATCTAGGAACATTGCATATTATCAATAGTCTCACATATGTAGCGGTACATGTCAGTGTTCCATCCAATTGCCATATTCAAACAACATGCACTTCCTTCCTTCCTTCCTTCCTTCAATAAAAAGCCAGAAATAATCTAGAAAGGTATGGTGTGCAATGAGAGCACTGGGAACTTCAGCTTTCATTCAAGGCTCTCTGGAACAAACTTAAACCACGCACCAACACAATGGAAACACTTACTGTGAACGTGAATGTAAAAATACTTTACAATACTAGTAGGAATAGAAATTGTGGTTTTGTTAATAAGCATCATAATTTTAATTGAAAATTGTTATAAAATGTATTTTGGTAATAAACCTCTAGATTTAAAAAATGCTGTAAATATTTAATGCCTATACATTCCCCATACTGCCCATCACATGTTCCTCAACAGGGCCGTTAGAAACCCTTTCCTAAGTACAGGACAGTTCCACATTCTAACAGACTGAAGGAGAGAGAGACAACCATGATAACTGAAAAGATTGAATACTTAACTGTTAAGTGAATAACCATTTACTTGGCAATTGACAAAATAAAATAAACTGAGTGGGAGGGGGTGAAATAAAGCTTTACTCATGATTAAAAGGAAACATTCATCATTTGAAAATGTCCCAACATTGTTGTGCCTCAAAATTATTTGTGTGAATTGCCAGAAAAATAATCTTGCCTTTTTGTCAATGCAGTACTTCATACTTTCCTTTCCAGTCTAATAATTATCATCCCCGTAATAATTTGCCGTTACATTTATTAGGGGATGATGGTTATTGAGCTTTAGTTGTTCTTCTTCTCTGGATAGCCTGGGTAAGGAGCAGGAGGGGCAGAAGGTGCATATGGAGGAGGCTGTTCCTATGTGGGAATAAACAGTGATAGAATATCTTCAAACCGCTGAACCAAAAACATCAACATAGCATAAAGTGCATGCACTGACTGGACATGGAGAGAATAGCAGGTCCCTTACCATGGGCATGTAGACATTGTGGGGGTTGTTGGGGTTGAAATAGGCGCTGCCTGCTGCCTCTGCTGCCTTGGCATTGCCTGAGGATCAAGGAGAGAAATGAGGGGAGAATAATGTACAGTAACTGATACAGAAGCACATGCTTCTGTAGAGTAACTGTAGAGTAGGAGAGACAATGGAGCACACTTAGCACAGTATATTGCAGCAGAATACTCGTGACAAGACATCTTCCGGACTGAATGATGCACACTTCCAACTCTATTTCAATTCTCCAAAACCCACAAATAGACACACAACTGACATGTAAATGAGGCGTACTGAGTTTAGAACAACTGGGTTGTTTCATGGGGTAAGGGAGACTAGGGGTGAGAGGGATTTTGTTTGTTTCTCCTTTTTAATATGATGTGTACCGTTTACGACATCAGCACTCCTTTCTCAGTGCCATGCGTCATGTGCTTCACATTGAGGCAGGCTGATGGGATCAGACAGATGCAGTGATGCAGACATACAGAGAGAGACAGGGAGACAAACCTGCAGGGGGAGCAGTCCAGTTTTGGGGGGCCCAGGATAGGGGGGAGGTGGGGCCATGTAGGCAGGGGCAGATGGGTACATTCCTGTAACACACGAGAGAATACCCAAAATATTCATAACAGCCTTGGGGACACATCTTTACTTGAATAGTTATAAATATTGACACCAATCAATAAAATTCATAACAATGGAGGCGTTATTGAAAATGTTTCCGTATTTAAGTGCTATGCAATCTCTAATGTAAACTTAAATCTCCTAGCATCACAGCGTTTGATTCTCAATTATCATGACCCAAACCTGCATAACATACAAACAGTTTTATAGTGATGATAAAGTTCTTTAATAACAAACCTGCGGCTGCCATAGGGTAGGGATAGCCCATGTTGCCTGGGGGAGCCTGGTAGAAACCATTCTGCTGGGGTGGGGGTTCATACGGGTAGTTCTGAGGAACAGGTGGTGGGCCGTAGCCATTCATCACTCCAGGAGAGGGATAGCCAAAGGAGGCACCTCCGTTTTGAGCAGGAGGGGCACGAGATGCTAAAACAAAGTTGAGGGTTAATCCTAAAATACAGACTGGACTACAAGAGTAACATGTATAACAAATATGTAGCCTAACAAATCTAACAAACTTTGACTGCATTTGAATTAATGAAACATGTACGATATAAACTTGAGTACAGCAGATACTGTATGTTAAATGACAAATAGGCTCTGTACTGACAAACACGGCAGTGATGAAATGACTTACCATTTGTTGCCAGTTTGAAGAGGTGCTGACCTAACTCGATGGCTCCCCCACTGGAAAAAGACATCTTGAAGCTCGCCTGGCCTTCCCAGCCTCCTGAAACCAAAGAAATGAGTGTCAAAACATTATATATATTATTATATATACATTATATCACACTTCAATTTCTATGACTGCTGCTAAACACTACTATTGCTGCAGGTATAAACTTTGACACATAGACATTGTAAAGTAAAATGAGATTGTGGTTTACAGACTGATGTCAGCCTCGGAAAATATCTGGCCTTGGCAAATCACCCTTGCGTCATTGATTCACTTCTGCATGTATTCCTAGGACACATCAGGCCATACCTGGGACTGGAGGCCATAAACACTGCATGCTCTACAGTTATTTCCTCATGAATGTGTTGAATGCTATGGGAGGACAACAAACTGCTGCCTACCCCCAGCTTCAGCAGACACTGTGCCCCTGATGTAATTGGCAGCGAAGACTGGCTGCTCAATGCTGCAGCCCTTCATCAGGTAGTACGGGAACATCACAGACCCCAGGCTGTCCTTGGCATTACTTGACACAAACACCAACTGAAACGAGGACAAACAGAGAGTAAGAGGGCAATGAGATGGGACGCAGAGCACTGGTAGTCCTCCAGTTTGTGATACTCATCGTTTGATGTGACGCAGACAGGATGGCGTGAGTGGTGAAACAGAAGAGTTTTTATTTGTATTTAAAAAAAAAACAACTTTTACCCCTTTTTCTCAATATCCAATTGGTGGTTAAAGTCTTGTAGCTACAACTAGTCTTGTAGCTGAAACTACCCTACGGACTCAGGATGGTCGAGAGCCATGCGTCCTCTGAAACAAGACCCTGCCAAGCCACACTACTTCTTGACACACTGCTCACTTAACCCAGCCGAACCAATGTGTTTGAGGAAACACCATCCAGCATGCGACCGGCCCGCCACAAGGAGTCACTGGAGTGCGATGGGACAAGGGCATTCCGGCAGGCCAAACCCTCCCTAACCCGGACGACGCTCGGCCAATTGAGCACCGCCTCATGGGTCTCCGGATCGAGGTCAGCTGCGTCACAGCGCCTTAGACCGCCATGCCATTTTTGAGTTTTGATGTTGAGTCTTTTCCCAACAAAATGATGTTAGGATATATAAGTTAGCCCATTAAAGCATTGGGGAAAGTAGTGGTATGTGTTAATTGTAGGGGGGCTGGAGATCAGAAATGTTCGGTGCGAGAGGCAGGTTGAGCTTTCCAGGGTTAGAGTAGTGCAGAAGTTGTCGTGTGCTAAGGCACTTAAGAAAGTAGAGGAAGATGGGTCAAGGGGGAGGGATCCTGAGAGGAGTGGTGTGAGTAGAACAGTATCAGTACAGAGGGATAGGCTAAAAAGTTATATGTTTCAGTAAGATTGGATTTTTAGCATTTATAGCAATGGTTATCAACTGTACTGCAGGTATGGAACGTAAGTCGCAGAAAATTGAGGTTGTGGTGGCAGCTGCAGAGATGTATTTGGGTGTGTGAGACTTGACGTCAGAAGAGTTACAGGGTGTGTTCAGTGGTGGTTTCCCATCCTTTCAGGCTGTTGAACGGAGGTAGGACTAAATAGATTTAAATAGTGGAGCAGGGTGGTGGGTTTTTAGTGAGTGCAGGGTTAGATGGTAGGGTATTTGTAGATTGTTTTGTATAGATTTCTTTAAGCAAAAATAGTTATATTCCAGTCTAGTAGGTGATATATTCCAGTCTAGTAGGTGACGGTAATGCAACATTTATTGGATGCCAATCGCTATTAAAGAAAAATGATTGTCTTCCAACAGGCACACAGGACCAGCATGGTCAGATAATAAACATACCCTGTATGGAGTGAGGTAAACAGTCCCTTTCTTGGTCCCCCTCAGCAGGTCTGTCTTGCTGGTGACATCACTGAAGGACAGCTCCACATTCTTGCATTCCCTCAACACACTAGTGGATGATAAATGTTCAGTGTAGTGAATTTAAAGACAAATAGGTATAGTATGTAAGATAGGTCAAATACTGTCGCAGAATCGAGCGTCAAGGAACATAGTGGGATTCTGTATGGTCTACATCATTTCACATAGGCCTACTATTGGCATTTCACATACTGGTTGGTTGGTTAAATCTAATACTTCCAGAATGTGCCAAATCTAACTATTATGAAAAGTTCTTCGTATATTTCCTAAGTTCCTGTTACTTTATCAACTTCCTAAAACTGTCACACCGTTTACTTTAGACTCAGGTGGTAGTAGAGGCGGGCGGGCTCACTCTCTTTGTTGACTTTGCTGTGTCTACCTCCCTGGAAAACAAACTTATTTAGCTAGCTTACTTGTACATCTAGTTTTACTAAAGTAAGAAAATATATCTAGCTAACGTTAGCGTTAATACGTTCCTAAGGCGTAATGATGATTGACTGACTTGGTACTTAGGTAGCTTTTCCTGCCAGCAAGGCCAACGACAACGCTGACTGAGAGTTAGCTAACAGTTAGCTAGCTAAAAATAATTAAACCAGCTAGCTAACGACGTTAGGACTACAAAATAGCGCTTGCTGAATGAAAAAAGCAACCCAAGTAGCTAACTGACATTGGCTAGATTTCTATTAACACTATGTACGGAAGCAATCTTGCTAGCTAACATTACCATAACAGCTAACTAAGCTACCTTTAGAAAGTGAGCTTCGTGGCAATTAATGATTCACTAACCTCTCGCCGTTGTTTATCAAAACTCCTCCGTTTTGAGAATGATTTCGATTTAAAGCCATGTTCAGATAGTCCAATATACTCTTCGTCAGGTACAGCTACACACTGGAAATAAGAGGAATGCCCCAAAAACCTCAGTGTTACGTCACAGGATCAGCTGTTTCATGTGCTGTGACTGCAATGTTCTGTTGGCCAACATTGTTTCCCATATTGTCAACAAGCCTTTGAATTGAGACTGTCATATAAATCTAGTGTGTTGAGGTTAGGTGAGATATTTGAGATTGGTTTGGATGAAATAATACAGCATTGTGGTTGTGAAGAGAGCTGAGCAGGCCTAAGGAGTGTAAAGGCTTTTCATATATGATTAATTATTGCTTAAATATCATCCATTATTTTATGTTTTTATAGAATGTGCTTCGAGTTTGCCTCTCAGTCATAGTCCAATACTAGAACATCTAATGGGTGGCTATATATTCCAAATTGGGTTATATAATTCTGCTTGTACATCCAACACATGTAATGGAAAAGCTAGTAGGCCAATTGTGTAATCAGTTTATGACTCATGAGTCATGACTTATGTATGGTCCAAAAAAAGGATGGAATACAGAAAAGAAAACTACATGTGAACATTTTCTCATCACTTAGTTTAACTATGTGTATATCATGTCCATTCCACTTTTAACTGACATGAGGCATGTCTCGTCTCAGTGGGACAACTTTTAATTTAGCTGCAATTATGTGGATCACATGAATTTACAAGTAATTTTGCTCAACGGTCTTCCTCAAATTGCTACATGCAAAAAGTAGACTTCCAAGCATTGTCCTATATAGCTATTTGCATCCTGTTCTGTGTCTGCATGACATGGGGGACAATGCCATGCAATGGGCAGAGTGACAGTAGGCCTACTGAACACAGTGTTTATAGTATGAAGATACAACATTCTATTTAATTTTGTGGCTTCCAATATGTAGCAAGAAGATGGGCCTGGCTATGTAATAAAATAAGATAGTTCTTTATTCATCCCCAAAAGGGCCCATTTGATTGAACCAGCCAATACATAACACCACCAATACATACACAACAAAGGACACACTGACATTAATAGCAGCACATCATCAATGAATATAAGCGCTCATGTTAAAATGCCTCATAGCATAGGGACTGAGAAATGATCATGGCAACTGTGAGAGAAGAGAAGGGGATTGAGGTTGTTATGTAATAATTGCATTTACTGACCCTGAGGTGAACATGAATTGCCTAGTATTGTATGCAGAGTGCAAATGTGCCGTACACTACCTTCACTTTACTTTGAACTTTTAATCAAGGGTGATATGTCCTTATTTTCCTTCGGATTCAACATAGTATTACAATGAAAGTCCACAATATAGCAGAACTTTTCCCCACAGTAAAGAAAACAATGGGGTAAACGTTGGAAGGATCGCTTAATAATAAATAAAATGTATTCATAAACTGAAATGTTATCATTCATTCAGTCACGGATGTATTACATACAGCAGGCCACCATACAGTCACACTGTGATAATTGACTTAATCACCTGTAGGCTAACAAAGCCTGACGCAATGTCCTGCCTTATCACTCCAATTACTGGTCTTGCACGACACGTTTCTTCACTACACAAAGAAACCACACAAATACCGCGCAAAATATTACTTTTGTCACAATTGTATTGTTCAATTGTGAATCATTTAACAAATTAAAACATAGCATAACTTGTAGCCTAACAATGCGACTTATGATTTGTGTAATTTTTGCATTCTTTGCGCCATATTACCGATGCCTTTCAACTCTCGTGCAGCAGAAAACCGCTCAAACTAGAGCACAAGATGCCCTGCCTCGAGTCACCTGCACCGCCCGACGAATACGCGCAGTTTTTGGTCAAGCGGTTCTTCATAACCTGCACGTAAAAGGTAAATAGCCCTCTATATCTGCAGATTATGTTTGTTTAATTAGAATGTATGGTATGCTGGGTGATCTCCTTTTCCCCAGACAGGTCTGGAGTCAGTGTGCCTGTGCCAAAAGCCAAAGAACATTGTGGAGTGAGAAGGGGAGAGAAGAATGGTGCCCTTTCTTTCCAGAGTCGATATGACAGTTGCTACACACAGGTTGAGGTATGGTAATGTATTTTTTGTTGTTCATTGCACTGAGAGGTCTTGGTCTGTGTGTAAACCGACTGATTGCCATATCAAACCACTTTGGTTTATCTTTAGGGTGACACAGTGGTTGTGTCTTTGAGAGTCCAGCTAGATGCAGGGGATCAATGGTACAGGGTCAATATTAGCTGCCCCCTACTCAAGAGGATGGCCCAGAAACCCATCATCGGTCGCACCTGTGAGTTCATATAATGTCATAGGGAGTGAATTTAGATGATTTATCCCACATAGTGATTGCAGTGGCATTTAGTACCACCTCTGTAAAAGTAATTATTCCAATTTACTTTCCTTCAGCACGATCAGGAAAATGCAGCATCCATAGAGCTTTGCGTGTGGACTGTGGTCTCCAGGATATCTCCAATGATGGCTGTCTCAAACTGGGATGCTGCTATGATGATCATGACTCAACTTGCTATTACAGAATGAACAGTAATGGAATTAGTTTTGTGTGTATTTTGTACAATTGAGAACATGCTTCTGGAAGAAAGTATCAGCAGAGGGATAGTAACTGTTGTGGTGAGATTGGCGCATAGTGATATCAGAGATTAAATGTCAAGAATAACTCCTTGTTTCTGTCTCCTCCTGCTCTCAGCCTGTTCTCTGGATGGCCATTTTGTGTTCTCTGTGAAGGCAACAGACACTGACCCCCCAATTAACCACAACAACCTTGCTGTCAAGGGTCAGCCACAATGCTCTCCTGTAGCTACCTCTGCAGATACAGCTGTCTTTAAAATCGGGGTGAGGGAGTGTGGCACAAAGATGATGGTGAGTCAGTCGGCCTAGTTTAACTTCTGCCCTATTCTACAGTAGTATACTTCTGTCCAGAATGCCTCTGGTAGTAGTATAATGCTGCTTTTTCTTGCAGTGTTGAATACTCTTAGGTATGCTAAAATAACTTGTTCCCCATCTTATATTTACAGGTGAATGGGGATGTTGTAAGCTATGAGGTAGAAGTTGAGGAACTGCATCCAAAGATTACAGGCAAACATTCTCCCTTCAGGTAGCTGCGTATTTCTCTTCCTGCCTGTGGACAGTGCACTACAATTTGGACTACTTTACCATATCGTGGCTTTAGCCAGAACCTAATTGCTTGAAACTGGAGTAAATGTTTTGAATGAGACTTGGTTTGTAGTCTGCAGGTCCAGTGTCAATACGAGGGGTCAGCTCTCCTCCACACTGATCTGTGGTCCTTAAACCCAACTAACCCTCCACCTGTGACTGCACTGGGGACTGTCCGAGTGCAGATGAGAATAGCCACAGGTACTGTAGTAAAACAATATGGTTTCCACAGACCAAGCAAGGGATGCCAAATCCAATCACTGCAAGTATATGGCATCAAGAGTTGTCACTTCACACACTGTTACACTGGTAGACCTCCATCATCCTGGCCCTTTCTCTTTTTTCCAGATGAGTCCTTTACCTCTTTCCTCCCTGAGGACCAGCTGCCCCTGACCCTCTATCTGCATAAGCCTGTGTATGTGGAGGTGTCAATCACGCCACCCTCCCCTGACCCCAGTCTCTCCCTGCGTGTGCGTGACTGCTTCGCCTACCCTGCCTCCAGACACTCCGTATGGACACTACTCTATGATGGGTGAGAGGGAGGGAGGGAGACAAAAGTTTTCCTATACTGACTCAAGATGAATCACAGTGAATATGAAGACTGACAATATACATTGGTTTAGTAGTCTCACTCCCATCCTTCTCCCTGACAGCTGTCCTAACCCTCTGGACAACATGAGGAGTTCTGTCCCAGTGGACAGTCAGGGGAAGACAACCTCTCACTCCCAGGTCAGGAGGTTTGATGTCAAGACCTTTTCCTTCGTGGACCCTGAGACGGGCAATCCCAGTGTGGAAGAGGTAAGGTCTATCCTATTTATCTGAAGAATCTGAACATTTTGCTAATATACTGAACAAAAATATAAACACAACATGTAAAGTGTTGGTCCCATGTTTCATGAGCTGAAATAAAATATCCCAGAACTCTTCCATACACACACAAAGCATATTTCTCTCAAATGTTGTGCACAAATTTGTTTACATCCCCTGTTAGTGAGCATTTCTCATTTGCCAAGATAATCCATCCACCTGAAATGTGTGGCATATCAAGAAACCGATTAAACGGCATGATCATTACAGATGTGCACCTTGTTCTGGGGATAAGAAAAGGCCACTCTAAAATGTGCAGTTTTTTCACACAACACAATATCTCAGGTTTTGAGAGAGCGTGCAATTGACATTCTGACTGCAGGAAGATCCACCAGAGTTGTTGCCAGAGAATTTGTTTATTTCTCCACCATAAGCTGCCTCCGTCGTTTTAGAGAATTTGGCAGTATGTCCAACCAGTCACACAACCGCAGACCACGTGTAACCACACCAGCCCAGGACCTCCACATCCGGCTTCTTCACCTGCGGGATTGTCTGAGACCAGCCACCCGGACAGCTGATGAAATTGAGGAGTATTTCTGTCTGTAATAAAGCTCTTCTGTGGGGAAAAACTAATTCTGATTGGCTGGGCCTGGCTCCCAAGTGTTTGGGCCTATGTCCTCCCAGGCCCACCCATGGCTGCGCCCCTGCCCAATCATATGAAATCCATAGATTAGGGCCTAATTTATTTATTTCAATTGACTCATTTCCTTATGAACTGTAAAATTGTTGAAATTATTGCATGTTATGTTTATTTTTGTTTGATTATATATTGTCAAAACAAAGATCTCTTGGTCCTCCATCTGCTACAGTGTTTCCCAACCCTGATCATCGATGACCCAACAGTACACATTTTCATTGTAGCCCCGACAAGCACACCTGATTCAACTAATCATCAAGCCCTCAATGAGTTGAATGATATGTGTTTTGTCCAGGACTACAATGGAAATGTGTACTGTTGGGGTACTGGAGGACCAGGGTTAGGGAAAAACACTGATTACTGAATCTTGTCTCTCAGGTGTACTTTTACTGCTGGGTGGAAATCTGCACAGAGGAGGAAGAGTGTAAACAACATTGCTCCATCACCTGTGAGTGTTTCAGGTCTCTATGTTCTACATTCACCCTAACACTGTGAATTGGGTTATTTCATCCAATAGTCATGCTGTCTCATCCTCTTCCATCCAGCACCTGATGGTGAGAGGGCGAGGAGGGAGTCTGGGTCAGACCGAGTCGCCCAGTTAGTCTCATTTGGTCCTGTTTTGTTGGGTCAGAACAGTAAGGGAATCATAGTGATCTGAATATAGGTAAGCACATTCTAAATAGGGGATAGTGGGGTAAGTTGAGACTTTTTTTTTTACATTCAACATCACTCTGTCAAGGGAAATGTAGAATTCTTTCTAACAAAGATATCTACTTATTTCAGGATGTGGATCCCTGGAAATAATCAGAATGAATTTAAGCGTTAGTTTTGAAAACATAGCTTGACCCCGAGTAGTTGAGCCACCTACACATTTCTGTACTGAATTAAATATTACCATCTTTTTAAAATCCTGTATATTTTTCACAAACACAATTCAACACAATCACAATTGCTCTTTTAATAAATTTAAGCATATTTCAACACAGGCTTAACACCTAACGTTGTACTTTTTTACACTTAACATTATAATAATGCCTTGCATTATGCCTGGGAAGAACTCTTACATTTTCTCACTTGCCTTTGGCTCAACTTACTCCACTGCAAACATTTTTACTATATTAACCAACACAACGATGCACTTTCATGCTAGGCTTAGGACCACATATTGAAGCTTATAGACTCCAACTGATGTATAGAACAATCTTTAATGATCTATTTTAGTTTAGATCCAAGCATCATAACTTGCTTACCTCTTTTTCCATGTGGTTTCTTTCTTCAGACTCCATGAAATTACATCTTCATACCCAAAATGTCTCAACTTACCCCACAGCTGCTGTATGAGTGGAATAAAACTGACTAACATTCTCTTGCTGGTGGCCCTCAGCATTTCAGGTGTAAATGTACTCTGCCACGGTCATCTGTACCTCCATCCTGTTCTTCCTCCTGGTCGATGAGTTGTTAAGTGGAAGAAAATGACGTGGAACTGGAAATGATGAGATTGGCCTACAGGTTGAACAAGCCCAATAAAGTACCTCTATGAACACTTATTTACAATTGGTATTTTATTTCAACTACCATTAAATACCTTCACTGGCCATGTGCATTCCAAATGTACATCACATGTATTATGCTGCCAGTTTGCCTTTACCAAAGTGTCAAAGGTCACCTAAACTGAATACATAGCGCTACACCTGAAAGTTCAGTCCCTTGCGAAAGTATTCGGCCCCCTTGAACTTTGCGACCCTTTGCCACATTTCAGGCTTCAAACATAAAGATATAAAACTGTATTTTGTGAAGAATCAACAACAAGTGGGACACAATCATGAAGTGGAACGACATTTACTGGATATTTCAAACTTTTTTAACAAATCAAAAACTGAAAAATTGGGCATGCAAAATTATTCAGCCCCTTTACTTTCAGTGCAGCAAATTCTCTCCAGAAGTTCAGTGAGGATCTCTGAATGATCCAATGTTGACCTAAATGACTAATGATGATAAATACAATCCACCTGTGTGTAATCAAGTCTCCGTATAAATGCACCTGCACTGTGATAGTCTCAGAGGTCCGTTAAAAGCGCAGAGAGCATCATGAAGAACAAGGAACACACCAGGCAGGTCCGAGATACTGTTGTGAAGAAATTTAAAGCCGGATTTGGATACAAAAAGATTTCCCAAGCTTTAAACATCCCAAGGAGCACTGTGCAAGCGATAATATTGAAATGGAAGGAGTATCAGACCACTGCAAATCTACCAAGACCTGGCCGTCCCTCTAAACTTTCAGCTCATACAAGGAGAAGACTGATCAGAGATGCAGCCAAGAGGCCCATGATCACTCTGGATGAACTGCAGAGATCTACAGCTGAGGTGGGAGACTCTGTCCATAGGACAACAATCAGTCGTATATTGCACAAATCTGGCCTTTATGGAAGAGTGGCAAGAAGAAAGCCATTTCTTAAAGATATCCATAAAAAGTGTTGTTTAAAGTTTGCCACAAGCCACCTGGGAGACACACCAAACATGTGGAAGAAGGTGCTCTGGTCAGATGAAACCAAAATTGAACTTTTTGGCAACAATGCAAAACGTTATGTTTGGCGTAAAAGCAACACAGCTCATCACCCTGAAAACACCATCTCCACTGTCAAACATGGTGGTGGCAGCATCATGGTTTGGGCCTGCTTTTCTTCAGCAGGGACAGGGAAGATGGTTAAAATTGATTGGAAGATGGATGGAGCCAAATAAAGGACCATTCTGGAAGAAAACCTGATGGAGTCTGCAAAAGACCTGAGACTGGGACGGAGATTTGTCTTCCAACAAGACAATGATCCAAAACATAAAGCAAAATCTACAATGGAATGGTTCAAAAATAAACATATCCAGGTGTTAGAATGGCCAAGTCAAAGTCCAGACCTGAATCCAATTGAGAATCTGTGGAAAGAACTGAACTGCTGTTCACAAATGCTCTCCATCCAACCTCACTGAGCTCGAGCTGTTTTGCAAGGAGGAATGGGAAAAAAAAATTCAGTCTCTCGATGTGCAAAACTGATAAGACATACCCCAAGCGACTTACAGCTGTAATCGCAGAAAAAGGTGGCGCTACAAAGTATTAACTTAAGGGGGCTGAAAAATTTTGCACGCCCAATTTTTCAGTTTTTGATTTGTTAAAAAAGTTTGAAATATCCAATAAATGTCGTTCCACTTCATGATTGTGTCCCACTTGTTGATTCTTCCCAAAAAAATACAATTTTATATCTTTGTTTGAAGCCTGAAATGTGGCAAAAGGTCGCAAAGTTCAAGGGGGCCGAATACTTTCGCAAGGCACTGTAAATATCAGATATTAACACCTATCCTACAGCCCCAGAAATAGCAGAATACAAGGGTGTCTGTTAGAAAACATGAAGTGATCTTAAGGTAATGATTCTCAACTTAGGAATCAAATACCAATCAAACTTGAAGACTCCATACATTACTGTATCAGTGACAAACAAGAACTATACAAACAGAATAAATTGATATTTATTGACATCAATGGTGTGGTTAGGTGGTTTAAAAAACAGGAAGGTGGGGAGAAACTTAATTCAGTAAGGTCGGAACTTCCTCTGTGCTCTTAGCAAAGCAATTCGCTGTTTGTCCTCTTCAAACTTTTTCCTCAGTTCAGCGATGTCTGAAAGAGAGAATAACCCTTTTCAAAATGCAGAGTGACTGAGTAATATGGACAGAGTTAGCAGTGAAGCCAGAATGACTGAACAAAAAAGTTAGTTTTACACTAAAGAATAAAAGGATTTCACCACACATTGTGCTTCTGTTGTGATCAAATGACTAGAACCATAATAACTTACGTTCTTTCTGTGTGTTTCTGTGCTGCCAGGTGTAGAAGTTCATGAGCTCCTTTCGCTTCCTCTTTCTGCTCTCCTTCTGCAGAGCTTTCTGATTGGATACCTCACTGTGGGGGCGGGTCTTGGTCCCGCTTTTAACCCTGGTAACTTTTACCCAGCCCTCCTCATCCTCCAGCTGCTCCTCAGCCTCCTCCTTTTGTCGCTCTGCCTCCTGGGTAAGAAAAAAAATGTTAACAGAAATACCAAAATGAGTTGAGATTGAGATACAGGGGGAGAATTTGACCTCTTCTTTTCTCTTATCATAATCCTGCATGAAGGTGTCAACTGCCTCCTGTAGTTTGTCTGGCTGAGCAAATGACTGCTTGTACTGATGAATCCATTCTAAAGGCAAAGAAATAAAAGCAAGACAGAAGTGAAGGGCATGTTAAATACTGTATTAAATCTGGGTGAAATGTCTTTCCAATTTTATACATTCTGCCGATATTTAGAAAAGACCAAGCATCTAGAAGAGCACTTTAAAGCTCACTCACTCTGTAGACCTGTCCACACAGGTCGCTGCTCTGTGGAAACAACCAATGGGACATCATGGGGATGGGACTTCACTGCTGTAATACTGCTGGCCTTCTGAAACACGATGTAACCCACTCTGAACCCCTGTAGGGAATGGAAACAGAAAAGGTGTCCATAGGCACTTCAATAATCAATCTGATCTAAACACTGAGCTTCATTGTCCGGATTCAGGGAATACCTGTTTTTGTGCTGGTGTGAAATACTTGGCCAGCTTGGGTCCTGAGTGCTCAAAGGACCCTGGCTTCTCTCTCAGCTCCACAGACTGAACAGGACCAAACTGAGAGAAGAGCTCCTTTATCACACCCTGAAAGACAGAAAGAGATTAGTACATTTATACCTTATTTAGCCACAGACAGCTGTAGCACAAACATTTCATTTTTCTGTAGACTTGATAATAGTACAACAATCACATGCACACTGATTGGTAATTGACAGTCTTTACAACATAAACGTACCTCAGAGCAATATGGGGGAATGTTAAGGACAAACAGTGTTCTGTCCAGGGGTCTTTGTGTGGTTTTCTCTGCTCGCACCCGGTGCTCTTTTACACATATTTTGTGCTGGGCAACACTGTCAGTACTGAACTGTAGAGAAAGCACTGAGAAGAGTGGTTCAGTCAGAATACAGTCAAAACAGAAACATATGTCTAGGCAGGTCCTAATACATTGTCTACAACTCCAGGGAGACGCAGAAGTTACTTATGGCTTCAGCCTGAGAGTAAAACATAGTAGACAATATTTGCTTAAGCTACATGATGTAGTCCAAATAATATACAGACATCAAGTTGAGCGATTTTAATCGTTAAACACCAACAACCTCAAGACTCATGTGTTTACAAAGTTTGGTCTTGAAGCAGGCTTAAATTGAGTGTTCGACATACGTTGTGGAGTTAGCTAGCTTGAAGCCAAGCTAGTGTGGTTGAAACAGAATGAGACCATGATCGAACTAACAAACCCAAAATTATATTTTTTAAATCACATTCTCCGTTTACGTGTGTTATTTTAGCAATGGTTACCTGTAAAACCTCCTGGAATAACACAAGCCTGGTTGGCATGTTTCGTCTTGGACGGCGCCATCTTCTTTGCGACCTCTCACACCGGAAGTAGAAATGGATTGGTTGTCTAAATATGCTTAATACAAATCCCCCCACCAAAAATGTTAATCCTACTTTTTAGAGGCTCTAGCTGTGTATCACAGGCGTTCTCAAAATGGGGTCCAGGTGTACTGCAGGGTTCCGCTGCTCAACATATTTAACTTTTTTTAAAATTAATATTACTAACAGATTATACGACTTTTGGTCAAGGGATCCGTGGAATAAATTTAAAGTATGTAATAGAGCACTATGTAATAGTATTTATTTACAATTTATGTCCTTAGCCCTGGGCAACTGGGCCAAGGGAGGCTCAGGGATATTGGTATTCACAGTACGACACCATTTATACATTTTTAAACTCAATACTATTCCCAAATTAAAGTTTTAAAACAGCAGCTTGCTCTCTGCCTCATGGCAAAACATGTAGAATTACAGAATAGCTTTAAAGCTGGAACAAAACATGTCTGCCCATGACAAAATTAAAACGGCTACATTTTCTCTCAGATGCCAAGAGCAGGGTCTGGGACTTTGTCTGCTGTGCTTTGCTGGGCAAACCATGCAAAACTCCCTGTAAGCCCTTTTTGAATTGCACTCACGTTGTAATCTGTTTATGAGGGGGTCCCTGATCAATTTACTATCACAAAAGGGATATCCGGCCCCAAATGGTTTTGTGAAGCCCGGTCTAGCAGACAAAGACACTAATGCAAAATGACCAAAATTCTATTGAGAAATAAGGATATGAACCAATGATTTATATACGCACATCAATATGAACACATCTTTATAAAGCAACATATTTATTGGCAGTAATTAACTTGTACATAGATCTGACCTCACTACCATATCTTCATGACTGACATAAAAGGCAGCTGTAAAAAGCAATTTACAGACAGTTGAACATAAATTGAGCAAATTAGCATAACTTCTCTGAGCAAAAAGCAATAGAGTAAAATAGTCACAAATAAGCATAGAACAACCTGAATGCCACAAAAATGAGAATGGCAAACCAAATACCACAACGGAATATGAGCATGTGTACAAGTCATTCTGAAATCAAACTTTATATTATGTCCAGTACAAGAACAACTGTTGCCTGTAGTTCACAGTACAATTATCTTCATGGGTTTGTACATCAGGTCATAGTGAGACCATCGGTTGGGGGGGGGGGAGACTCCAACCAGCACAAAACAACCTCATGATTCCAAGAGGGGTGTTCAATGTGAACTATTTGAACAGTTGTAAAAGTGAACCATGTGATATCCCCCCACCAAATTTGATTAAAACAATAAATGAACAAATCAGACTGCCTCACATTGGTCGGTTATGAGACATGCATCTATGTAGTTCGCCACGGCTACAAATGGTTTTCTTTCCTAAAAATCTGGACGACGGCACCAGTGTTAATTTTAGATGTTACAACCTGCCAATGATCAGTCACAATTTATACAAATACAGTATCATGCTATTTGATCATCTCAGTAGATGTCTCTGTCAAACAAGAGGGTGGATGTATTGTGTTGTGTGACACGCATGTGTGTGGATGTACTAGAAAGTTATATCTTAATGCGGAAGGCTGTGCACTGTGAACCAGGAGACTCTGTGGTAGAGGGGTTCTGGACAGTAGATTTGAACAGGGCCTTGAGGATGGTCTGGGGATCCACCTCAGGTGTGGGTTGAGAGGAGGCTGGACGACCCCCGGGGCGAGACAAAGAGAGGGGCAGACCCTCTTTCCTTCCAGTGCCTGGTGTGTCACTGAGCCTCCTGTGAGAGAGAAATAGGGGATTTTATGTAAGTCGCTCTGGATAAGAGCGTCTGCTAAATGACTTAAATGTAAATGTAAATGTATGTGATGCTGAAAGACAACGTGCATTGCAATTGGAAAGGAAGAAATCATGCACATTGTGGACTACAATTTAATACTTTGATTTGCATGCAACGCAACCAAGGGAGCAGTGAGAAATATGAATATAACAGAGACAGACAGAGAGAGACTTACAAAAGAATGGGCTGGTCTGAAGTGATGACATTCCCCTGTATGTGAAGATTGCACTTCATGGGCTGGCCTTGGGAAGAGAATGAATAAAGATTTAAGAAAGTAAAACCAATGACTTCTCAGATAACTATTCATCATCACCTGCATCATTACCCGAGGCTGGTCCCCCCAAAACTCAAATCAACCTTAAAATAAATGTTGCCCTTGCTGAAGGCCCTTACCATCCAGACAGCGGTTGTTGTATTTCCTGTAGGCGCTCACAGCATCCTCCTTCCTCACAAACACCACTTCAGCAATCCCTACCTTCACCAGCCTCGCTCGCTTCAAGGCACCGCACACACAGAACAGCTCCTGTGGACCGTCACAAGAACACAGGAAAAAGGTCAGTTGAATGTGCTAAATGAGTCATGGCTGCATCATAAGCAGGTCTGCAATTTACACACAGCTAGAGAGAGAATCTAAAACAGCAGAGAATGACACAGCATGAGGCACTTACCACTATGTCCTCTTCAGTGACACGGGGGTGCAGATTATTCACTGTTATTTTAGTCCCCTCCAGAGGACTGAAGGTAGGCTGAAGGGGTGCACCAAAACACTTTACAATCAAATACAAGTCACACCAACACAATAAGCCAATGCTAGGCTTTATGTTAATCTATCGTCAACGAGAATAGGCTGATTACTGACCCCAAGGCTTGCTATGCTGCCAACTAGTGATGTTAAAGGCCCAGTGCAGTCCAAAATGTGACTTTCCTGGTGGCAGTTATATGTTGAACACTTAATTGTTTGAAACCTGGACACTTTCCTTCATATGAAAAAATGTCAGTTCCTTTTACACATGCAAAGCATTTTCTGTTGGTCACATAATTTTACTGTTTTAGAACTAATTTAACCGCTTGTTAACTGGTTAGAGCAGGGGTGGGCATTGGTGTCACACTTTTTCTCCATCCCTAGCAAACACAGCTGGTTAATCAAACTGCATTCTAAACTGAAGATCATGATTAGGTGATTATTGGAGTCAGGTGTGTTAGCTGGGGCAAAACTGTGACCCCGAGGACTGGAATTGCCCACCGCTGGGTTACAGATATATACTTTAAGATTTTGACAAGGAGGCCATTTATCTACTTCCCCAGAGTCAGATAAACTTGTGGATACCATTTGTATGTCCCTGTCCAGTATTAAGTTAAAGGTAGTTTTGCGAGCCAATGATAACTAGCATTAGCACAATGACTGGAAGTCTATAGGTATCTGCTAGCATCCCTACCAACACATTCCTATAGAGATGACCTTATGTAATCCAGTGCTCCAGTAGCTGAGTGAAGGGGCATGTGGAGACTGACCTGTGGGGGTGGAGGAGGCTGGGAGTTGGGCTCCGCTGTGGGCCCTGCCTGCCGGAGGGTCCTGGAGATGGGCTGTAAGGCGAGAGCAGAGGAGCGGGAGGCCCCTACACTAGGGTTGGGTCTTGTGGGTGCCACAGGCACTGGGGGACGAGGAGCGGTGTACGCATCGTTTTTGACTACTTTAGTGATGGGGGCTGACATAGTGAAAGGGCAGCCCAGGGTGCCAGGCTGTTGGAGAAAGAGAGGAAGCATTGAAACTTTTCAGTGAATGAATGGAAAGTTGAGTGAGACACCAATGCAGCCAGTGTGGCAGTATTAAAGGGATATTTGAGTTATATTGAATAATAAAGAATTACAGATAATTTAGGAAAAAGCAATAGAAAGAGAGAAAAGTTAAGAAAACATAGCATAGTCTTCACACCCGTGACTGCAGCATATGGTTGCCAGTAGTGGTCTTCATCTGTTTGCTAGGGATATCATCATCACCTGAGAAAGACTGAGTGAGAGACGGTACGTTACTCACATATGCATTGCAGTGGCGCGCATGACCAGCAGAAATCAACCAAATTCAGTTGATATACTCTAAAGAAAACTTTATTATCTAAGACCATTTTAATAAATTCCACCATCTAACTTCTGATTCATATCTTTTCAAAAAATGTCCCTTACCTGGGAACCCCTGCTTGGCATTTTCATACGGATCCCACTTGACATCCCTACCGGTCTTTGCTGCTAAAAAAAAGTGAAATAATATCATTATTCAGAAGAAGGTGAATTAATATACTTGACTCTAAAAGCATGCTACAAATAACTAAATAGCAAATAAGCCTAGTTGAACTTTAAACTAATTTCCAATTAACTTCAGCTAGCAACTATGTTTGGAGTGAGGCTATGCTTTACCACTATAAACAATGCAATAATTTGCATTTTCTCTTATCCGTGCACATCTTGAGTGACAAGTGGGCAAATTCTGTCTAGTAGCTAAGCATGGATAATATTAGAGCAGATCCTGGACCTGTGGTTACTATCACTTTGGAGCCAACTGTCTGATCACTTACCTGGATGGTTTTGGTGATCTTCATGGGTGCCGCCATTCCTTGGCTTGGTGGAGCTCCAATGGTCCTCTTGAGGCTCAGCCTATCACGAGCATCCATCATCCTCTTAGGTGCACCCCCCAGCTGTGGCGTAACCCCAGCTCTAATGTTCATTCCTTGTAGGTTGGGGGTAAACTGCCTGGCATTTGCACTGGCAATGTCGTTGGACGTGTGTATCTGTATCTGCTGCACATGTGTCTGTAGCTGTGCTGCTGGTATCTGCTGTAAACTCTGTGGGGTAACATTAAATGTATTCGGACCTCCTTTCCGTGAGTTGATCATCTGTCGGGCATCCTGGACCCCACCTGCTCCTCCTCCGCCACGGATTCGGAAGCGGGCATCTTTCTGGCCAAGTTTCTCTCTTGCATCCTTCACTTGAAAAGCTGGAGGAAGCGAAAGCAGGACAAGAGTGAGCAGAAGGCAAGAAACCATTCCAATGCCTGATCTGACTTGCAAGAATTCATAACAGAACGTAATGTAGTCCAACAGTAAAATGTGTAGTTTGAAACAAAATATTATTTTGTAAATGAGGCTAAGGTAAGAGAGACATCCAGATCAGATCAGATCTCTTGAAGTCTCAATAAGCATTTTTCATGTCCACTTGACACAAAATCAATCCGTCAAATGGAATACATCCCTCTACTTCTCAATAGGGCAATAGGCAGGTCCTCACACAAAATACCTGCTTTAACTCTGGCAAAGGCTGGGGCATGTATTAATTTCACCCATTACCTTGAGCATTGCTCCAATAAGCTGTTCAGAATTAAATAATTGAGTTCCAACAAAGTCATTCTGTTGAATATTTGATACTACTGAAAGGCTATTTGCCCTGCAGGCCAGGTCTTGTTTTTTGTTACCAGTTCCTCCTCCTCCACCAAGTCTCTGTCTGACATCTGTCATCCCAATTTTCTGTCGGGCATCAAAGGTCCTCCCGACCCCTCCAGCACCCCTGCCGAACATAGGCCTGAAAGACAAGAGGAAGAGGTCGACATTGGTGTCAACTAGTGGTAGCCTAATCCTCCATGATCTAATATCCACATTTAGCAAAACACACATGGGGCTCGTTTAACACCAGCTATAGTATTTGATTGTGTCCTACATTCAGTATGGCTCTCTAGGTATACTCAAAGCGATATACAAAATCAAACAGTGTAACGTTAAATGTTCTGATATGCGCTCCTTGTGTTTTCCAAAATGTGAATTAGATAATGGAGGACTAGGTTACAAGTAGTTGACTACATATGGCTCTAGGTAGAGGATCTACAAGACTGCCTGGCGCTCTGTACCATATCTATAGGTATACTAACTAGTTACGCTAAACGTTTCTGCGTTTGTAACCATTGTTAGTTTATAGCTAACTACCGAACGTACATTCCAGCTAACTGTTTACCTTATTCGGTTATTTTTTGGTCGATAGCTAACTTACCGTCATCAATTGCTGATAAAAAATTGTTTTACCTAGTTAGCTAACAAGTTAAACGGAGCACTGATAAATAGCTAGCTGCGTGTATTTTGCTCATTGATATCAGGGAAATCAGTATCTGCAGTGTAGCGATAGATAGTAACGTTAGCTACATGATTGTTGCTAATCCAACGGCGAGTACAGGCCTTGAAAAAGGACCGCTGAGGAACTGAAATAGCCGAGGCTTTCTGGAAAATGAATTTCTTCATTACGTTGAATGATACAACTCAAGGCATAACGTTCATAAATTGCATTCAAACTCAGAAATTGCTAAATTAATACCTTTTAATTGTTTCTTTGTTGTTGAAACCGCGTCGACGTATCACTTCGTCCAAAGAAATATCTTCCATCTTCTTTGACTCAAACGCGTGAGTGATCGTAACTGGACAGTGAAAAACGAGAAGAGACTATGGAAGGCAAGTTGGATCAAAAATGGCGAACTCATAAAATAATAGCTCCTTGAAAAACTACATTGTTGACACCATAATAGAATTACGTATACAAATTAAATATATCTATGTTGTTTGAAATACCAATACAGATCTATTTTACTCTTACATTTGTTTAGCAAGATCTAAAAACCAGAATGTATTATTTTAAGAGAAATTCATATTTTATACGGTTTTAAAGGCCTATTAGGTTATCAAGGGTCAATGATCACATCAATGCCATTAATTGGTCATTAATTAACAAAACATGATAATTTTAACATAAAACATAAACAAATATAAATAAATTGCACAGCCTTAGAGACCTCTGGTATCGATTGCTCTTCACGAAGTAAAAAAATAAAAAATGCCGGGGGTAAAATAAACGTTTTTAACTTTCCCATCAACCTTTGCGCTACAAAATCGCTTGAAACCAGTATAAAATAAGTAAAATCCCGTTGAAAAGCTATATTTTACCTGATTAAATTGAGGAATGAAAACGTACAATTATGTATCACATAATGAGCTCAGAAATTAAAATGCAACTGTAGGTTTATACTTTTTGAAGTGAATACCAATGTTAAACACCACGAGTGTAATAGTCTGCATACAGAGGTAAGTAATGCCCTCGACCATCGATTGGTTATGCCTTAAACTGATGAGTAAGGAAAATAACGACGCGGGGTGACGCCCGTGTCCTCGCCTAGATTTGCGAGATCAATTTTTGAACGGGTACAGGTCCGCCTGTTTAGGTGACTCACCTACTTTGTGAGATGCCTTGCGGGACATGGATCTGCCCCGACCTCTCATGTAAAATATAAACCTCTTTCGGGTTACTGACACAAGGTTACACAGAACCAGAATGGAATTATATTTTCCATGATTGTAACCTACTATTAATAGTACTTACTGCACCTTTTCCAAAACCTTTTTCAACATAAAGAACATCTCTGCCTTCTATTTCTCTAACCACGTTCCATCAGCAGTTTTAATGCGGGTAATGTCATACTTTATATATAAAAAATGAAGACAGAGTAGACACATTAGCTATTTAACAAACAGTTGTTGTGACAAAATTAGTTGTAGTCGAATATGCGATGTAAACACATTATACTTTAGATTTTTATAGATTTTTAACATACCGACATGCTGATTAGGGAATATATACATACATCTGTTGCCAATTGGATGGAACCCTAGATAATAACTAAGTTTCCATCAACAGTTTTTTTGAGTAAAGTCATACCCTATGAAAAAAAATCGAAAGCTGTGATGATACAGGAAGTTTTGGCACAATTGTATAATTGCAGACAGGTAATTTGTTCCTTTCTACATGGTATTATCCTTTTTTATTGGTAAAATTAATGATGGGTAAAATGGCGGTGGAAACGCCTTTCTGCGCAAATATTGATCTAATAACCATCATATCAAACATATCAAACTGGGAGTCACACAAAGTCAACATGGTGGGTGCTCCTCCCACTACGACTCGGGAAACCATGCAGTTTATTAGGCTACAGATGAAATCATTTAAGATGAATTTCACAGGGTGGTGAAAGTGCACGGTGATGTTGATGCTTCTTTCCAATAAATATTCAAACACGTCATCACGCCCAGATTTTTATCCGCAACAAGTCCGTTTCTTGGAACCGCCACTGGTGAGAAAATTCACATATTTTCTTTTTATGGATTTTTAAATATTCACATGAAAATCTGTTGTCGATGGAAACCAAGTTATTGACTATAAATTGTTTCCCGGAATTTCCACCAAAACCCGTGTGCATTTAACATTGTGCCACAAGGTGGCAGTATTGTGTATATATATTTACAAACATGACAAGCCAAACAAAAAGGTAGGAACACTGTGAAACCAGGTAGGCAAATATTTATTTATTTCACCTTTATTTTACAATTGCGACCTGGCCAAGATAAAGCAAAGAAAATGTCACTATAAAGTTATAGAAGCATATAGAGCCGAATGAATCTGTGTGTGTGTGTGTGTGTGTGTGTGTGTGTGTGTGTGTGTGTGTGTGTGTGTGTGTGTGTGTGTGTGTGTGTGTGTGTGTGTGTGTGTGTGTTAAGGGCATGATATAGTAGATGATTTTTAACTGATCATTATTTGATATATAATTTCCTTCCTGACCATGTGTGAGCATGACTAAGTATGATGTCTTGTATTAGTGTCCCATATCTGTATTTTCTCAAAGCATGCCTCCCTCATCCATCCTACTGTCACTACCAGACCTACCACAGCCAAGTGGTAAAACACCTTCCCATGCAGAGCTGGACACAGGAAAAATCAGATGAATCAATGTGAAAGGTCTCTCGTGGTGAAATATAATTTCAACCACAAAAAAATGTATTTTGTAGCCTCCTTTCCAGTCCGTAATGAAACAAGGTTCCATTAATTCACCATAAAAGTCAGTAAAACTGTTAATTATGTTTCTCAGTCATTTCATGGAAGGGTAATAACCAGAGGCGGTATAGATTCTAACCATCTCTGGTAGTAATAACCACTAAAGATCAGTAGCGGTGCGTGGGTAAATCACTGGGAAAGCCAAGCCAGAAAAAACAACAACATACACCAATGACAAAAAGTATGTGGACACCTGCTCGTCGAACATATCATTCCAAAATCATGGGCATTAATATAGAGTTGGTCTCCCCCTTTGCTAATAGTGGCGCAGCGGTCTAAGGCACTGCATCTCAATGCTTGAGGTGTCACTACAGACACCCTGGTTCAATTCCAGGCTGTATCATAAATAAGAATGTGTTCTTAACTGACTTGCCGAGTTAAATAAAGGTTAAATAAATAAATAACAGAATCCACTGTTCAGAGAAGGCTTTCCACTCGATGTTAGAACATTGCTGCAGGGACTTGCTTTCATTCAAACACCAGAGCATTAGGCCTGGCTCTTAGTCAATGTTCCAATTCATCCCAAAGGTGTTCAGGTATTTAGGTCAGGGCTCTGTGCAGGCCAGTCAAGTTCTTCCACACCAATCTCAACAAACCATCTGTATGGACCTGGCTTTGTGCACAGGGGCATGATTATGCTGAAACAGGAAAGGACCATCACAAAACTGTTGCCACAAAGTTGGAAGCACAGAATCATCTAGAATGTCATTGTATGCTGTAGCGTTAAGATTTCCCTCCACTGGAACCAAGGGGCCTAGTCCAAACCATGAAAAACAGACCCAGACCATTATTCCTCCATCACCAAACTTTACAGTTGGCACTATGCATTGGGGCAGGTAGCGTTCTCCTGGCATCCGCCAAATCCAAATTTGTCCGTCAGACTGCCAGATGGTGAAGTGTGATTCATCCCTTCAGATAGTGCTTTTCCACTGCTCGTGTCCAACGGCGGCGAGCTTTACACCACTCCAGCCGACGCTTGGCCCTTAGGCTTGTGTGCGGTTGCTCAGCCATGGAAACCCATTTCATGAAACTCCCAGAGAACAGTTCTTGTGCTGATATTGCTTCCAGAGGCAGTTTGGAACTTGGTAGAGAGTGTTGCAATCGAGGACAGCTGATTTTTACACGCTATGCACTTCAGCACTCTGCGATCCCGTTCTGTGAGCTTGTGTGACCTACCACTTCGCAGCTGAAGTGAGCCGCTGTTGCTCCTAGACGTTTCCACTTCACAATAACAGCACTTACAGTTGACCGGGCAGCTCTGGCAGGGCAGAAATTTCACAAACTGACTTGTTGGAAAGGTGGCATACCATGACAATGTCAGTTTGAAAGTCACTGAGCTCTTCAGTAAGGCCACCACTGCCAATGTTTATCTATGGAGATTGCATGTCAGTGTGCTCGATTTTATACACCGGTCAGCAACGGGTGTGGCTGAAATAGCCGAATCCACTAATTTGAAGTGGTGTCCACATACTTTTGTATATATGGTGTATGAGCTGTGATAATTGCTTGTTTGTTCTATAACTTGTTAGTTAATATGCCTTGCGCCGGGATATATACCTAAAACAGAGATAATAAGAAGACACAGTGGCAGAATAAATTCAACCACACCTTTGTTTCATCACAAAACCGGAGAGTAATCTCTGTCTGGTAAAGTCCACAAAGCATATTGCATGTAACTGTCACAAATCCCGCCGAAGATGGTGCCTCTTCCTGTTTGTGTGGCGCTCGGCGGTCATCGTCGCCGGCCTATGAGCTGCCACCGATCCCCTTTTCTTAGTTTTGTCTGATTAGTTTCACCTGTTTCTTGTTTGGGTTTTGGGCTATTTAAACCCGGTAGGCCCGCCGGCTTTTGTGCAGGCTTGTTTTTCTATTCATGGTGTGTGGATTCTGTTTTACCGGACAGTTTCGGCCTGTTTGTTGGACTGTGTATTTATGCGCCCTTGTGTGTGGCGTGACCGTTACTCTGTTCTTGGAATAAAGATCCACGTTTTGAACTACCCTGCTCTCTGCGCCTGACTCCTCCACCCACTACTCCTAGAAGCCTTTACAGTAACAAACCATTTCATGACCTACAACATGGTCAAGAAAGTTGATGTTTCCAACATTTTCGGACTATTAAACAACTATTGATTTAGAAACATTGAGAGTTACTGCAAGCCGCAATGAAAACAGGAGCTGCCTCCACTATTTCAGCACCATTTCATCTTCGACATTTCAACACCATCAAATCTCCCATGCTTAGTCTAATACAGGGACAACTAAAATATACAAAAAACTATTTAGTCCAATGTAAGATAAATAGGATGTGGCTGTCAATGGTTCTGATTTGTGTCTATGTGCGTTCATGCAAGTAGAAAAAAACATGTTGACGCACCCTACTTGTAGAGAAACGCCAATGTCATCCTGCTCTCTTTCCTGTTGACACTTGTATTTTTTGTTGCCCTAAACTACCTGGCTAAAATGCTTGCTCGCTACCCTAACTTCCTTTCATGGGCAATGTTAGCTAGTTAACATTAGCCTTCTATATCTAGTTACAACCTACATATTGACCTTCCATCCTCTCAGTTCAGGGGCACAATGTATTTTATGATTGGATCAGAATCGCCGTCATTGGCGAGTACGGAGAATTAAGTAAAACCACAAGTCCAAATCCCTATCCCCATCCATGGGTAATTTAGGAAAGGGACAATTTTAGCAAGCTCGACACCGGAGTACAACACAATGAGATGCAATAATTCAATTTGCTTTGATCAATGACATATTTCTCTGTGACAGGGGTGAAACCAAATCCAAATTGGCTTCCCTTGACACTTTTTTGGAGTTTATCTCAGCGCTGATTGGCTATTTTATTTATCTTTTTTTTGTGAAGGGGGACCAAATGCTCACTGGCTTCCCTTGCATTCAATACTACGGGCGGCAGAAATGTCATACCCTTTATGACCAGACCGCATGAGATGGCCTATGCATACGTGGAAAGAGGGGCGCTGTTTTGCTCTCTTGGATACTTTCTCTGGTAAGATACATTCAGCCTCTTGCGCATTGAAGGAAAATTATGAAAACGCAGAGACGAAAAATACATTTGTTATTGGTCAATTTTGGGGGGGATTTTCTGGCTTCCCTTGGCATTCATGAATACACCCCACTTCTAAATAGCATCTGCTGACTTAGCCTCTTCCTCTCTGCGACTATGTTTGGTAAGAAAACACGTCTCCCAGAATGCACTCGCTTTTACAGTCCCGAAACGTCCACAAACACACTCACAAACACATAGCAGTTCTTCAGCGCCTCCGTCTGATGAGAGGATTGATTCGGCAGCACAGCGCCGTTACAATTTGCAATGGCTGCAGCTTTGTCCCGTGCTCTCAAATTGCCTGGTAAGAGACGCGTTGCAATTATTTTGGAAATAGATATAAGGGTTGATTGGGTGAAAAGGATGTTGTGTAGTGTTTATACCAGTCGTGTTTCAATGTTTGTTTTTGTGTCATTCAGTTAGCTCATGTGAGCTAGCTAGAACAGCCAGCTGTGACTAACATTACAGTAATGTTGATTGCAATAACACAAAATAATGTTTTTATTTGTTTAATGACAGTCCAGAATTGAGAGATGAAATACGATACTTATTTTCAATGTTTGATATTTCGTTTCTTTTCAAGCTTTAATAGAAAAACATTGCATCATTCACAATCCTATGTGGCGCACTAGCTAGCTACTGTACAGTACAATAAGGTGCCTCGTCGAAGTCGCTTGATTGCTCAGTGCTCACTGTCATAATAATGTTATAACGGATTTAGCTACTTGCTTAAATCTCGTGTTCAACAAATAACTACAAATAAGGTCATGTAATGGGCGTCATTCATTTAACTTGGCAATCATTGTCATGCCAAACAATGAACAATAGAGTCGGCAAGAGTACAAACAGATCTGGGACCAGGGTAGAACAGAATTCATTTGGTGTTAAAATAAACAACATTTGAGTAATTTCCCTGTTCTTTTGGGATGCTTGTCGTTCTATCAGGCACAACCATGCTCTATCAGATCATTCTAGTTTTCACCTGGGCCTTGTTTCCTGAATAGATCCGTAGACCTCTGACCTGCAGTCAAATGACCAAATCGAGCGCTTGTGACCTCAAGGGTGGAATGTTATTAATATTTTTCAGAATGTCATAATTAATAAACATTATCCGGTGTTTCTATGTCATAAGTTTTTGTTATATTTCAGTCTTCTGTGATATATATTAAGTGTAATATGGGGATGCAAACTCAAAATGTAATACATTTCAACTCTATATCTGACATTTATTTTTAAGCCCATAACCATGTGAGTCAGGTGGATACTTTTGTTTCAACGTAGATTTGTTTAAGACTACCAAGAAACACTGTGTGACCCTGATTTAGCCCACTGCAGTAAAAGGTTAACCGTGTGTGTCTTTGTGTGTATGTCCCTCACAGGGAAGAAGGGCTCGGAGCTTGGAGAGTATGACCCCCTCACTCAGGCCGACAGTGAGGACGAGAGCGAGGAGGACGACCTGGTCCTCAACTATCCCCGTAATGGTCTGGGGAGGGGCAACTGCATGGGTACAGGTACCTCAGAGCTGAGAGGGAGCAGAACAGGGAGGCTCGTAGGGGATGACGAGGAGGCAGAGGAGGAAGAGGAGGATGAAGATGAGTGGAGAGAACAGCTCCCTGGAAAAAAGAGGCAGGAGAGAGAGGAGAAGGGCATGCAGTACTGGAGCCAGAGGGAGACAAACAGGGATGAGGGAGTAGAGGATGGAGGGGGGCTTGGGGCCTCTGGTGGCCCTGGATTGGGTGTCAGTGCCAGTGCTGACCCGGACGGGAAGAAGGCTAAGGTGAGGGGAGCCATCCGGGCAGCGTTTTTCCTGGTGCCTCTGGTCTGTGCCATGCTGGTGGTGCTGCTGTGTGCCTTTCTGGTGCCTTGTCAGCATGGGGAACTGGACAAACGGCCACAGTGGGAGAAAGAGCTGGGTGATCATGTGGGAGGTGAGTGAGGAGTCTAATGTATAAACAATACACATGAAACAGACTACAGTTTACCCGTATGCTGCTGGTTGCTGATACCAATACACCTCTCCCTCACAGCAGAGAAAGAGAAAACTACAGGTCAGGTCCGACTGGTCAGACTCTGAGTAGACTAGTGCTTTAGATTAAGATAAGCACAGTCAACATTACAATAAAGTCAACTGTATGAGAAAGCCGTTGAGAACACAAAAATCAGATTTATCTGACTGTCTTTGTCAGGGGGTGGATATTACACAGTCTGGATTACTAAGATTACACATTACCGTGATTATTATAATAGCATATTAGCAAAGCAACCGCAGGTCTAGTTTAGTAAATAGTAGTTACAAACCGTTCCTGTCTGTAACAGTGGTTTTCTTCTTCAGGTGTTACCCCACCTCCTCTTGCACTGTGGGATGTTGACAATGACTCAGTTGAGGATGTGCTAATAGGAGTCACTCAAAAGAGCAACAATACCCATCTCTCCCGTTCTGTGGGGAACAACAAAGGTATCTATGGAAACAGCAAGGGACATTGTCGTAGTAACGAAGAGGATATTTTCAACCCTAATTTTTAGGCATTATTCTCTCTCAAGCCCATCTCCTCACTGTACACCATACAAATCTACCAGTGATTATGTAATATTAATCTCCATATCTAATCCTGCTAGCCCCAGTAAACTGCTGAGAACACACAATTTGCCACACGTAATAAACCCCACCCACCTTTACCCCCTTCTCTTTCTCCCTCTCTGTCTCTCCCAGAGTACAGTGTGGTGGCCCTATCTGCATTCAGTGGTGAGGTGCTTTGGAGGAGGGTCCTCAGGGATCCTGTGGAGTCCATCCAGTGTGGGCTGCAGTACGAAGCCCACCCATCACCACTGCCAGCAGGGGGCGCTGCCCTCAGAGCCCTCCCTAACAGCGCCATTCCCCTATCTGCCCAGAGAGACAGAGCTCGCGGCCCCGTGTGTCTGCTCATCGAGTCTGCACACCTCACTGCTGTCAACGGCACCACAGGTCAGACAACAACCACAGAAATGCAAGGCTTTTAATGGTTCAGTTTCACAGCTACAAGCATGAACATTTTAGCAGTTGTGTAGATGTATTAATAATGTGTTGTAGTTAATAGTTTAATGTTCAGTAAGGAGTAACCTATTGTATTTTCCTCCTCAGGGAAGAAGCTGTGGTCAGTAGCACCAGGGGAGATCCAGTCCCAGGCAGTTTCTCTGCCAGATCTCCAAGGTGACTCTGTTCCTGACTTGCTGATTGCCACTTTACCTGCTGACCAGGTATGACAATCTCTGGCTTGGCACCTATACATATTTATTGCTGGAATAAGACAATTGTTACTATATAAATCATATTATTATTATTACAATATAGACCATACTCATAAATCTTCAGTCACTGGTCTAGAAGACTCCCACCAAACTGTCTCAAACTTATTTTCAGGTGTCTGACCTCTCACTGCTCCTGCTGTCTGGGCTGACTGGAGCTCTGCTTGGACATCCCGTGACCTTTAACCTCACGACCTTTAATGTCTCTGGAAAGCTGATTGGTCCCCTGTTTCATGAGACACAGCTGGGGGCATATTACATTTTATTTGGACTAGGTAAGGGATACACTTTTATATCAAGCACAGTGACTTTGAACAATCTGTTTCTCATCTGAAATGACTAAATGTCTGATAATGTATCTGCTATACTAACTCAGGCACTGTAGAGGCTGTATCCCTGGGAGATATTTACACTCGGGCTACTGGAAAAACACCCATATCCCCTGGTCTGAGACTGAAGGACCCCGGCTGGGAGAAGCTTAGGAAAACCAACTCCTCCCTCATACACATCTCCAGGTAAAGGCTAAAAAAAGTGCTTGGTTACACAATTACAATAGAGTGCGTGTTTGAATGACTGTTTGACTTTCTCTGTCCAGTGGAACTGAGCAAGTGGAGTTCTTGGTCCCCCTAGTGGCTGGCTTGTGTAACAACCACAACAGCCTGGACACTATCTCCAACCTCAACTCCAGCCGCAGTGACTGGGTGCTGGTGTGTGGCAAGCTCTCCAGCAAGCTCTCTGTGCTGAGAGAGAAGGACGCACACACCGAGTGGACTCTTACCTCCTCAGCCATACACAGGTAGGAAATATGGTCACCATGATATATGGAGAAGTTTATCATTAGGGTGTATATGACTAAGCATTAAAAGGGATAGCTTCAAGTTTTATTGTCATGTGCACAAGTGCAGTGCCTTTCTTGCAACACTTTCCCCAAAAATACAGAAATCAATATATAAAACTATAAAGTAATACCCTATAACAGTGGTTTTCAAACCTGAACTAGCTCAACTACTCAAGGGCTTGGTAATTAGCTGACAAGTTGAATGGGGTGTGCTTGCTCTAGATTAGTTCAAATATATGGAACGACTGGGGATCCCAGAAGGAGAGGTTTGAAAACCCCTGCCCTATAAAGTTATAGAACTAAAATAACCTGAATCATTTATCATTGTCTCAGTCGTCCAGCACCAGGCCAATTCAACGATGATGGAATCCCAGATCTCCTCATACAGAAGTCTGGCGCCCCTAGAATGAGAAAAGTATAATCTCTTCTACAAACACTTACACCTATAGCTATTATACTTCTCAGATAGTTGTACATATTTACAAAGATGACCATCCATCTCTCTGTAATCTCAGGTTCAGGTGGTTGATGGAGCCAGTGGGCGTAGTCTGTGGGAGACAGAGTTTATTTGTCCACGCCTTGACCTGGAAGGTACCTCAATCATGACATCTGGTCAATCAGCTTTCCTTTTCTGGGCCGGTGACCCCGTAAGACCACCAAAGAACCTCACCAAGACAACTGTGAGTCCCTTGTTTAATGCTTATAAGGAGCAGGAATACATTTTCTATGAGAGAATGTGTTATGTTGGTTCATCCTTCAGTGGTATAGGCACAAGGGCTGGGGTCAATTCCAATTTAATTGAATTCACTCATGAAGTGGAGAATTTATGTTGAATTCAATTCTAATTTCAACAATCATCAAGTTATGGAATTAGACTGTTTAACTGTTTGAATTGGAATTAGACTGTTTGAACTGTTTGAATTGGAATTAGACTGTTTGAACTGTTTGAATTGGAATTAGACTGTTTGAACTGTTTGAATTGGAATTAGACTGTTTGAACTGTTTGAATTGGAATTAGACTGTTTGAACTGTTTGAATTGGAATTAGACTGTTTGAACTGTTTGAATTGGAATTAGACTGTTTGAACTGTTTGAATTGGAATTAGACTGTTTGAACTGTTTGAATTGGAATTAGACTGTTTGAATTGGAATTAGACTGTTTGAACTGTTTGAGTTGGAATTGTAAAAAAAATTGGGAATTTAATATTTGTACATTTTCCAGTTAATGGAATTAATGCAGTTATTATTGAAAAATGTACTGCATGATTTGTTTAAAATAATTTAAATAATAATTTAAACTTCCAGTATATAAACTTCCAGTATAACTAGGCTGTGTGAACATGGATGTGATGAGCCTGAAAGCCTGAGGGAATTTCATTTCTAAATTTAATTTGTGGAATTGTTGGGGATAATATTCAATTGGGAATTAAAATTATTGGAATTTACCTAGCATTGGAATTGAGAGGAATTTAATTATTTCTGAATTCAAAGACTGACCGTAGTTATTTAGAAGACGCTTTGGATAATTGACTAACATTTAATTTTTATTAAATTAAATTGAAATTACAGGAAGAGAGAATTGAATTAGAATTGAATTAGTGGAATTAACCAAAACCCTGCTGCCAGAATGTTAACAATAGCCAATGTTCAGTTTGGCAGTTGGAAGAAAGAAAGTCCCTTTTGGTGTCTCTCCTGTAATTTGTGGAATTAACCCCAACCCGATAGGCACAAATATGTAATCCTTTAACTATCGTACTATGGAGATCAGTAGTTGAAATCTATTTTAAGTCTTGCTCTGTTAACAGGTGGCACCAGGGGCGGTTCAAGCCATGCCAGTCATCCGAAAGCTCTACATGTTACATCCTGCATATCCCACAATCCTCCTGGAGCTCGCCAGCACCACAGACACCATTCTTACTGCTGCAGGTGATACGTGCTGTGCTGTATTTATTATTTTATAATTGTGCATATGATTATGGCTGTTGTTAGTAGCACTGCTGATCATCTGTTTCTCCCCTTTTCTCTGTCTTAGTGAGTTACCAGGAGCCGCAGAAGGATGCCTCCTACATTACTGTGTCCTCCCGGCCTACCTCTGGCCTGGGGCCTGGGTCTCGGGTGGTGAAGAGCACGAGCCTCAGGGCAGCAATCACTGCTGGACAGATTGTGAGGCTGGGAGAGAGCAGCACCGCAGGGGTACCAGTCAGACCTGGAGTATTTGAGATAAACAAGTTCTTCAGGCGTCTCACCTTCAAAAACCATTAGGTAAAAGTTGAGGGAACAGTAAGTATGTCCAGAATATGCTTTATATGACATGATGTTTGTGGTGTCTGTAGTTTCGGATGACGAAACACACCATTTTGTTTTCCTGTGTAGAGAGGAGTTATCATTTGCTGGTTCTACATGATCCGAGGGAAACCACTGGCGGGACCAAACCTGTGGAAACCCCATGATACACACCAAGTGAAGGAGATTTATCTCAAGCTGTTTACATTTCCACTTTTGTCCAAAGTACGATTTTAATTTATATTATTACTCATCTCACTTGCTGAAATATATTTATTTTGCTGTATTTGTATTATATGTGTATATATTATGAGTTGACTTATTTATTTATGACCAGTCCTTTTTATTTAATATTGAATTTAATATATCATTGACTATTTACCTTGTTTGGGGTGAATGGAAATCAAAATATGGAAGTAAGTACATAGAATAAACTTCTGGAGATCAAGCACAATGATTTGAAAGGTAGGGGTGTAGGTGGAAGGTGTCCAATGGCACCTCACTCGTTTAGTATATTTTTAATCTACAGAATGAGAGGCAATTACCCAGTTCATTCCTCCAAATACATTCATTCCCCTCTCATATGCACTTTTTTGAATTAGGTAATTGTGGTCTGTGTTCAAGCAGAATTACCCAGTTATGTAAAGGGGGCCTGTACATATTTTGGCTGTGGGGTATGTTGAGCCATTGTTTTACATTCAGCATCACTACATCAAGAGAAATACTGTATTCGTTCCAACATTGATATCTACATATATTTCAGGATGTTGTGTATCCCTGAAAATAATCAGAATTCATGTAAATATTTAAGTTTTGAAAACAGCTCATAAAAAAAGTGTCTTGTTGGCACAATTTACCCTGGGTATGCATAAGGACAGGGTGAGTTGAGCTGCCTTGGGGTAAGTGGGTGCTGGTAGGTCAAAGTTTCATTCATGGAATGGGGGTGTGGTGTTTTGTGTATCTGAAATGTATGTCTACAATCAGATATATATCAGTCTATTCAACATCATCAACACTTCCATTTCATGACCAGTTGTCAGGGATGTTGTTTCCATGTGCCAATTCACAGGCAAGTTCTCTGCATGAGGCTACATAGCCCATAAATGCAAAAATATATAAATAATTGTGTACTAAGCCCACGAAACTGGTCTGCGAGATTCTTGATATGTTTAGCAAGCTCAGGCTGACATCAGATAAGACCTTGTGTGCCTCTGCTACTTGGTCACATGATTAATGTTGTTGTATGGTTTCTTAGAAACAAGGGGTGGCTAATCTAACTTTATGGCTCAATTTACCCCACTCTCTCCGACAGTATTTATTGATAAGCTACTTACTGAAAGGTTTACATTTCTTTAATCAATAACTATTGTAGTGATGATACATTATTACCGAGTGCCATGTGTGGTAACTGTGCATCTTATTGCCATTGGTATTTGTAAATATTAATATTGCTGAAATACTAGAAAACATTTACAGATCACATGAATAAATAAATGTACTGCTGCAATTCTTGCTGCTACAAATGTAGTGTTTTGTAATACAACTGTACTACGGATTCAGCTCCGTTCGCAATAAATTATCATAAAAACACTGTTTGTTAATTAATCATGAGAAATATTCGAGTAAAGGAGGGCGCAGGCTCGGGGGCGGTGCTTGGGTGCATCCAAAATGATCTCTCCGCATTGCTACGAGCGTCAAATGCTTGGAAGATGGCGTCGTTCTTGGTTCGTCAGGCCGGACTCTCGGTGTTGAAAAACAGTGTACCAACATTTTCTGGGTTTTATGCTACTGGCTTCGGAGAGGCACTATCTCAGTACCGAACAGTTGTGTACTCAGCATCAGGTGGTATTTTGCCAAAACCCAAGAAGGTGAGCGCTCTCTTGTGAAAATATGCGCAGGTCATTTATGAAATGAAAGGGGGGGATTTTGTGAAGGTGCCTAGAAGGTATTTGTGTATGAAAAAATGGCCAGGCAAGATTTGCAATTATATCTTATAACTTAATTAATATATATAGGAATGTTCAATCTCAGGTAGGATCTCTGAGCCTATACCTCTCCATTTCACTGGAAGTGTTAAATACATGCATGTTTAAATGTATAAAGCATGCATCATGTAAATTATTTATGACATTCATTTTTTATTTTAGACTGGTTGTCATTGTGTATAAAATCACACAGCATTGCAGGCTAACATATGTTCTTGTGATGGAATTGTTGACAATTATCCAGACCTCATTTGGCCTTTTCCGGATTGCTGTGGTTGTGATCCCCTTCCTGTACGTGGGAACTCTGATCAGCAAGAACTTTGCTGCACTGCTGGAAGAGCATGACATCTTTGTCCCTGAGGATGATGACGATGATGACTGAATGGTCTGTATTCTCCAATATATATGACCTGGGTATGTATGTAGAATGATCAATAAAATCAACTTTAGAAAATTGATCTCTTAACATATAAGCAATAAAGATGACATTTGACTTCAGGGAAGGTGAGGCCTATTACTGTGTTCTCCCCCAACAGAGCATAATGTGTTGCCTCTCAGACAATGGGAAGACTTGTGACAGCTGAAAAGACTTGAGGATCTCAAACTCAACAAAGCCTTTCTGGTGCTTCTCTCCCCATCCATTGTGATGTGTGCCTGCCTGGATACAGAGCTGTTTTAGAGAAGTGATAGGACTAATTGCTCCCTAGTGATAACGTTTACAAGTACAGATAAGTCTTACTAAATAAAATACATCGATGTGCAAGAGGAAACCCTTGGATCAGTTGAAGTTGCTTTTGATTTAGCCAGTGATATATACTACATTTCTGGAAATATTTGTTCTGTTTTCAATCATTCTGGGTATATTGAATTATTTGGGAAGGCCTTAATCAGGTGACAGGCCTGCATAGGTGTCCCTATTTATTTGGTTTCTGATATAGGTTTTTTATTCCAACCAGTTACATTTGTTGATGAACTGATGTAATAAAGTCGACCTATATGTAATGTCCGTCAGTGACATGTCATTCATCATTAAACTATTCAGAGATTATCAACTGGCTTATTGAACACAGGGTCCATGACAACCATACAGATATTCCTTGGTCTCAGCATCCATCTTCTGAACTTAGTGATCATAAGCGCTAGTTTGCACAAACACTTCTGTATCACATTAAAGCATCTCTACTGTGGCAATGCAGAGGAATAGCTTTGCAGTGCACAAGGAGAGCCTTCCGACTTCAAGTGGGAAGTAACAGTCCCATAACTGTTTTCATAAAATAAAAACATTTATACAATGAGGACTTGACAAGATTGGGTATCATGTGTATATTTACATTTCAATAAGGGGAAGCCTCTGTTACACTGGACAAAACAGGGTGGAAAGTACAGGGAGCAGTTCAATTGTCATGTCCAACATAAAATCTGGACAGAAAGTCTGCAGGGCGTGGTACCTCCGTCTCATGGAAATAGCGCATAATGTGGGTCTTCTGCTTCCAGACATTGATGGTCTCCTGCAGCTCCATCTTACCCTATTGTAACCAAAAGTATGCAAAGAAAGCATCACTCACTACACTTGATACATGACCTTTGAGCTTTGTAAATAATCCTGTCAAAGTTGTTTTCTTTGAACGATTTGGATGAGTCACATGTAAAATGATGTAGAGCATGACAGCCCAGTTATAACACTAACCCACCGTGCCACTAATAAACTAGGCTAACTGCATGAGAGCAAATTGACTGATTGGGGAGCAGAGTAGACTAACCTTAATGACAAGCATGTCAATCACACGGGGGTCATTGACGTGCTTGTTCCTGTCAAACATCTCCCTCACTTTGTCTGTTCCCTGGCGAGCTGTGATGTCCAGCTGGAAGGTAGTCACTGTGGGACAAAACATAAGACAAGATGTCATCCTATAAACGTCCCACAACAAGCTCAAATAAATACACATATTAATACATTTACTTACCACACTCCATACATATCAAATTTCTAATCATGTGGCCTATCTGCAAATGTAGGAAGTGTATTGTACTGTCCAGTCATTAAAAAAAAGGTGGTTAATGACGATAAACTAGCTAGCTAGCTCATCGACTATCTTTGTAGCTTTAGCTAGTACGCTGAACAAAAGTATAAACCGCAACATGCCACAATTTAAAAAAAAATCATATAAAAGGAAAGTCAATTGTTATAACTTAATTCGGCCTTAATCTATGGATTTCACATGACTGGGAATACAGACATGCATCTGTTGGTCACAGACACCTTTAAAATAAAAAAATTAAGTTGGGAAGTGGATCAGAAAACCAGTGAGTGTCTGGAGTGACTACCATTTGCCTCATGCAGCATGCCATCTTCACAGAGTTGAGCAGGCTGTTGATTGTGGCTTTTGGAATGTTATCCCACTCCTCTTCAATGGCTTTGCGAAGTTGCTGGATATTGGTGAGAACTGGAACATGCTGTCGTGCACCAGCGCATCCCAAACATGCTCAATGGGTGATATGTCTGGTGAACATGTAGACCATGGAAGAAATGGGACATTTTCAGCGTCCAGGAATTTTGTACAGTTGCTTATCATGCGGAAACATGAGTTGATGGCAGTGGATGAATGGCACGACAGTGGGCCACAGGATCTCATCACGGTCCATTCAAATTGCCATTGATAAAATGCATTTGTGTTCAGTGTCCGAAGCTTATGCCTGCCCACACCAAGATGCACTCTTGTTCACATCAGCAAACTGCTCTCCCACACAACACCATACACACACGCTGTCTGCCATCTGCCCAGTACAGTTGAAACTGGGATTCATCCGCGAAGAGCACACTTCTCCAGCATGCCAGTGGCCATCAATGGTAAGCATTTACCCACTGAAGTCAGTAACAACACCGAACTCAAGACCCTGGTGAGGACGACAAGCACACAGATGAGCTTCCCCGGGACGGTTTCTGGCAGAATTTCGACACAAATTTTGGTTGTGCAAACCCAGTTTCCTCAGCTGTCCAGGTGGCTAGTCTCAGATCCTGCAGTTGAAGAAGCCGGATGTGGAGGTGCTGGGCTGGTATGGTTACACGTGGACTGCATTTGTGCGGCCAGTTGAACGTACAGCCAAATTCTCTAAAATAATATTGGAGGCGGCTTATGGTAGAGAAACAAACAAACTCTCTGACAACAGCTCTGTAGTTAGCATGCCAATTGTACACTCCCTCAAAATTTGAGACATCTGTGGCATTGTGTACCGTGACAAAACTGCACATTTAGGAGTGGCCTTTTGCTGTCCCCAGCACAAGGTGAACCTGTGTAATGATCATGCTGTTTAATCACCTTTTTGACCTGTCAGGTGGATAAATTATTTTGGCAAAGGAGAAATCCTCACTAACAGGGATGTAAACAAATTTGTGGAACATTTCTGGGATGTTTGATTTCTGTTTATGAAACATGGGACCAACACTTTACATGTTACAATTTATATTTTTGTTCAGTGTGGTTGCATCGCGTTAGCTAAGTCTGGCCCTAGATTGAAAGTATGTTAGCTACATGATATGTAGCCAATGAGTTAAATAAATATGTATTTAGAGTGCCTTACAGCTAGTTAACGTTGGCTAGCTGTATTTGCACGACCTTGACGCTGGGATCTAGCTCGTGTGGATCTAATACAAAGGGAGAGCTGGTTTTACCTGTGTTTGGAACCTCTCTGTACCAGGCACGATACAGTTCCCGAACTCGGCGCTTGGCTTCTTCCAGATCCCTGCTGAAAATCGGTTTGACAACTTTAGCAGCACCAGCGGCTGTCCGAGTCGCCGCACTGGACGCCATGTTTGTTTCTTTTATCTTCTTCTCTGGTTAACATGGTTAATATTTCGGACTTGAAACGTATTAGTGCTGCCACCTAGCGTACAAGGGGAACCACTACTTCAAGGTCTCAGAGCAAGTGACGTCACCGATTGAAACGCTTTTTAGCGCGTATCACTGCTAACGAAGCTAGCCGTTTCACATCCGTTACACCAGGACTAATAACCCAACATCAGTGCCCGACCTCACTCATGCCATTAGACTAGCCTATAAACCATTACGAGTTAGGCCTAGTACAGAGTTCTGAGACTAGTGTAAATCAGCTGAATATGGATGATTCACACCGCTGTATAAACATGCATTTTATTGCTTGTAAAACGAGGGTACTTTACAAAGATATCACATGCCCTACATTAAATATTAAAAACACTTGTCAAAAGACAGTTGTCTACTTTATCATCTCTTCAGAAAATACATGATACAAAAAAAAAAAAATTGGCTCATTGACGCAACACTAGACATGTTGTGGCACAAACAATCATGCCTACACAATGTTCGGAGGTTGGGAAAGGATCGCAACATGCATCTTCTTAGCCTCATCAAAAATCCTTGCAAGACGATATTTCATCGAACTTCTACATGTAATTCTCCAGTCACAGAAGGCACTATATGAAACAGAAAGCACACATTCAAATGACTTGTATCTACACAGAGGAATGAGTGATTTCCAAGTTGGCTTCCCAGGAATTTACAGTACCAAACCACTTTCTCTGTATCAATCCCAATGGTAAATTGTTATAAAGTTTAACTTCACAATGGAGACCCACATTGTAAGATGATATATTACACTGAATAAAGATACAAATAGGTTTGCGAAGTAAAATGCGTACAATGACAATCACCGAGCAACCATTGTTGATATATAATATTAAGGTCGTTCCACCTCAAAAAGCACAAGAAAAAGGCTTGAAACCCACTGTCTCAAACGGTCCTAAAATTGTTTATGTAGTTAAGAGATACGATTAGCATTCCTGAAACATTTTGTTTATATATAATTTGATCTCATAAATTAAGCTAGTTGATTGCACCCAAATTGGACTAAACTTATTCCTACCAATGAGTAAAGCCCAAAAAATGCCAATACCACTCCAACATCAGTTTCAGTTATGTTCAACAAGTTCCTTGAATATTCCAATAAGTGGTAACTTTCTGAGAGAGCTATCCCTATGGTGCAATTCTCATATGAATACTTTTTCTACAAGTCCAAAACTTTGATGGAGAAATGGGCTAGGGACTAAAATGTGACAACCCTAAAAAAATACTTTGCAGTCATGTTTTTCAATAAAATTATTAGGAAACAGCATTGGGATTAGTGAAATTTAGCATTAAATCCAACCCAATACCATTACAAAACACCATACACTGTATGTTTGAGACTTATACCATTGAAGACCATACTATTGAAACCATTAGAACTGCTATAGCTTAAATGGTTTTCTTGTTCACCAGGAATGGTCTAACAGGAACTAATCCAGACCTTTTTTGAAGGGAATAAACCTCACACAAGGGGGCAGTTTCCTGGACACATATTAAGCATAAAATGACAAACAATTGCTTTCATAGAGGACTGGCTTGAAATCGAGGATGGCCACACAATGTATTTTCATAATGAGCCAAATCTATTGGTTGTGTTTACAAAGGAAATGTGATCAATTCAATAAACACAAGAGACCAGAAAAAGTGATGAGTGCGGCAGTATAGCAGGACCACGGCATCTAGTGGTCAAAACCTAGTACTTTCACACTACTTCATGGTAAATAATGCAAGTAAACTTCAATGACTAATTTCTCTGAACAGGGGGGATAAGAAAAAAAAACATCACCAGATTCATAGGGAATACATTATAGTATGGAGAAGCAGTACTCCAAGCAGCAACTTCATACTACTTGTTAAAACATAGAGAACTGATCATGTCTACTGGTTGCTGGGGTTGGATTGGCATGTGTTGTGTGGTGAGTCTGCGGGTGGCTTTTGACAATGTTATTAGATTCCTCATGTCTTACTCATTAGTAGGAAGAAGTTTGGTCCAAATCGGATGATGGGAACTCTATTTATTGAATATTATGTGAATTCTTGAATCCTATAAATTAAAAAAATAATGCCAATTTGGGTGCAATCACTTAGCTTTCTCAGAGATCAAATTAAGTTTAAACAAAATAATGTTTCAGGAATGTCAATCTTTCCCGTTGCCAATTACAGAAACTATTTTGGAACAATCTTGAGATGGTGGGTTTCATGGCTTGCTGAAATGGCATGGAATGACTCAGTCTGTACAAATCCACGCTCAAATGAAAATAGTTTGGTTTTTGGCGAGAATTATATCCTGCTTCCTTATTCAGCTTTTGACAGTAGTCAACATGTTGACCAACTGTTTATATGTTGGCTACTGTCAACATGTAAATAGTAGGTCTACATGTAGGTAGGTATGCAGAGAAAGGTAATCCAGTGCTGTTTCAGGTCACAAATACATCACAGCAACAGTCTTTACACAAATAATCCAGTTTCTCAGACCAATATTTTCATTCACTCAACTCTCGCACATCAACAGAAAAAAAGTTTAAAAAGTGCAGATTAAAATTTGTTCAACCCAGTGTAATATGACCGATCAGCTGATACTAGTCTATGCCGCTCATCGGCTGCATGATTGAAAGCTAAGGCACTATCGTGGTCCCCCGAGCCGGCATCTTCTGGTGCGAAGACTTCTGCTCCTCTCCTATTTCAGTCACCATTGTGCCCACACAACTAGAAAAAACAAAAAAATATTAGGCAATTACAGTTTCATCATAGAAGATCAATGTAATCAACTATTTCAAAGTTGTGTGAGCATGACTGTATCTCTTAATAATGAGCTACGTCTATACCTCTCCGTGTCTCTGAGCCGAGCCCTTGAGGCGGTGTCTCAGTGTTCCAGGCTGTTGCCTAGTTTCTGGCCCTCCTGCAGGGCAACCATGGCCAATCTCAGGTGCTCCCTAAGGCTCTGGATCTCCCGCTCGCTCCTGCGCTTCATACCACTCAGCTCCCCGTGCACCTCTTTATACCGCTCACAGGCCGACTGCTTCTCCTATAGGGGTAAGGGCACACAGACAGAGGTTTATCAGATAGACAAAGTATACCTCTTCCACTCTGGGCAGACATACAAGTTCGGGATGGACAGAAGAGCCTGAGGACTTGTTGCTTTGCTCTTGTGATTAACATTCCAGTTTGTGTGTAGAGTTAAAGTGGTCTCCAGCTACACATTGTTTAAAAACAAAACCGACACGTGTGTAGCTATGGGGAAAAACAGAAGGGGTTGGCAACCCTGGTCCTGGAGTGCTGCAGGCACTTCATGTTTTTGATCGTGTGTTGAATTTAGGCAATCACCGAGCTGATCAATTAGCTCAGTTGGTCAAATGTGGTGCCTAATTGGAACAAAATCCTGCAGTACATCAGGAACAGGGTTTCTTAGACTGTTGACAACCGATAAACTATGTCTCAAAATGTCACTCAAATGCATTGTTAGTTGTTGGCTAGCTAGAAAATTCTAGCCATTTTAGCATAAACATGACGTCAAAACAAAAAAATGGTATCAATAAGATAACGAGCCACCTGCGATTCCCCACATGGCAGCTTGTTGTGGCTAATTACACGGTAACGGAATTATTCAGTTTTTTTTCACTCTTTCAAAACTCTTAAATATCTTCTCTGAATTAAGATTCAAACATGTCTGCAGAAAGAATGCGGTGTCAGCTATGACATGGCACCGTGAGTTTATTTCGGTTATTGAAGTACAGTAAGTGAAGTGGATTTACACCTGGTAACTGAATTACGATAACGAAATTACATCATGGACCCTGGCCCAGCGTCGTCCAGGTTTGGCCGGTGTTGGCCGTCATTGTAAATAAGAATTTGTTCTTAACTGACTTGCATAGTTAAACAAAAAATGCAAATAAATGTATTGTATTTGACTGCACGCTGTGTTCTACTCACTGTACTATCCAAACTTGTGAAATACGTCTAGGGTGGGCTGACCAAATCTGGACCTATCTGCGGACATTAACATCAAGGCTAGGGTGGCCGGACCAAATCTGGACCTATCTGCGGACATTAACATCAAGGCTAGGGTGGGCTGACCAAATCTGGACCTATCTGCGGACATTAACATCAAGGCTAGGGTGGACTGACCAAATCTGAACCTATCTGCGGACATTAACATCAAGGCTAGGGTGGCCGGACCAAATCTGAACCCATCTGCGGACATTAACATCAAGGCTAGGGTGGCCGGACCAAATCTGAACCCATCTGCGGACATTAACATCAAGGCTAGGGTGGCCGGACCAAATCTGAACCTATCTGCGGACATTAACATCAAGGCTAGGGTGGACTGACCAAATCTGAACCTTATCTGCGGACATTAACATCAAGTCTAGGGTGGCCGGACCAAATCTGAACCCATCTGCGGACATTAACATCAAGTCTAGGGTGGCCGGACCAAATCTGAACCTTATCTGCGGACATTAACATCAAGGCTAGGGTGGCCGGACCAAATCTGAACCTATCTGCGGACATTAACATCAAGGCTAGGGTGGACTGACCAAATCTGAACCTTATCTGCGGACATTAACATCAAGGCTAGGGTGGCCGGACCAAATCTGAACCTATCTGCGGACATTAACATCAAGGCTAGGGTGGCCGGACCAAATCTGAACCTTATCTGCGGACATTAACATCAAGGCTAGGGTGGCCGGACCAAATCTGAACCTATCTGCGGACATTAACATCAAGGCTAGGGTGGACTGACCAAATCTGAACCTTATCTGCGGACATTAACATCAAGGCTAGGGTGGCCGGACCAAATCTGAACCTATCTGCGGACATTAACATCAAGGCTAGGGTGGCCGGACCAAATCTGAACCTTATCTGCGGACATTAACATCAAGGCTAGGGTGGCCGGACCAAATCTGAACCTATCTGCGGACATTAACATCAAGGCTAGGGTGGACTGACCAAATCTGAACCTTATCTGCGGACATTAACATCAAGGCTAGGGTGGCCGGACCAAATCTGAACCTTATCTGCGGACATTAACATCAAGGCTAGGGTGGCCGGACCAAATCTGAACCTATCTGCGGACATTAACATCAAGGCTAGGGTGGCCGGACCAAATCTGAACCTATCTGCGGACATTAACATCAAGGCTAGGGTGGCCGGACCAAATCTGAACCTATCTGCGGACATTAACATCAAGGCTAGGGTGGCCGGACCAAATCTGAACCTATCTGCGGACATTAACATCAAGGCTAGGGTGGACTGACCAAATCTGAACCTATCTGCGGACATTAACATCAAGGCTAGGGTGGACTGACCAAATTTCGACATCCCTTGTCGGTCGGTGCTCAGTGGGTGAGGATGCTAGTTACAGTTAATGGAAAGAGGGGGCTCATGGGTAGGTGGAAGTAAGAGCTGGGAGAGGTGACATTAACGAGAGAGAGCGCACGAGAGAGAGCTTGTCCAGACAGACATTTTTAACACGCTTGGTTTGACCACCAGAAAAATTAAAACAGTTATGAGCTGAACATAACAAAATTCCAGTGGAAGGGAAACAGTAGCAGGTGACCCAACTTGTTTGTGACTAGAGCTGTGGCGGTCATGACAGTTTGTCAGCAGGTTATTGTCACGCATGCTTAGTATCCCCAGGCCTCCAAGCTGCCTCCACCTGATGCGCACCTTTGCAAAAAAAAATCTAATAAAATTGATTATACACTATCACAATAAATACATTATTTATTTTAGTCAGGTCAAAAGAAACATGATATGAAGAAAATGTATTTCAGAAGAACAGAATAGGAGTTGACCTACTGCCTGTTATCTGGCTATTACACTAGATTGAGTTATTTGGCAATGTTAGTTGTGAATGGTAAAAACCTTAGAATGTCTTAGAAATCAAAACATATGGGCTGCATGATGTGACTGTAGGCTATTGAGGATTTGAGAAGGTAGCAATAAAAGCGTGTGCTCTGTTCCTTGCCTCAGTCTGCACAGCTGTTCTCTCAAGTGATCATATTTTCACCCATCAGACTATTCTAAATTGAAGCTCGTCTTTACTAATATGTATAATTAGTTTAATTTAGAACAGCACATTATCAAATGGGAAGGAACAGGGGGAAAAGACATGTCATCCGTATGCACTTGAATAGTGAATGGAGGCCGCGCGCTTTCCCACCAGTGATGACGGTAGGCTACTTTGGCTTTATAGCAGAGCATGTGCTTAATATGAGCAGCTGAGAAATAAGTATCACAACACTTATTTCACTCCATATGCTTCACATGGTTTGAGGGGCATGTTCCCCAACCCTGTTCCTGCAGCTAGCCAGTCCTCTGTATGCCACGGGCTCCCCAACCCTGTTCCTGCAGCTACCCAGTCCTCTGTATGCCACGGGCTCCCCAACCCTGTTCCTGCAGCTACCCAGTCCTCTGTATGCCACGGGCTCCCCAACCCTGTTCCTGTAGCTACCCAGTACTCTGTATGCCACGGGCTCCCCAACCCTGTTCCTGCAGCTACCCAGTACTCTGTATGCCATGGGCTCCCCAATCCTGTTCCTGCAGCTACCCAGTCCTCTGTATGCCATGGGCCCCCCAACCCTGTTCCTGCAGCTACCCAGTCCTCTGTATGCCATGGGCACCCCAACCCTGTTCCTGCAGCTACCCAGTATTATGTATGCCATGGGCTCCCCAACCCTGTTCCTGCAGCTACCCAGTATTATGTATGCCATGGGCTCCCCAACCCTGTTCCTGCAGCTACCCAGTGTTTCCATTTGAGAAACCAATTGAAATCTCTTCGGGAACATCGATAGTAACATGTTTTCGCAACAAAACATACTTGATAAAAGGGTTGACAGTCCCTCTGCGCGCTCGAGAAAGGAATAAAAAGGAGAGAGCGTAGGAGATGGAAATGCCTGGGGGTGAGATTCTGTATCGCTAAAAAGGTGGTGTTTCACCCAATTAATTATGAATTTATATATATATATATCCATTACTAGGCTTTTCAAAATAGCCCTGCACAATCAACGAACCAACTGCAATGCCTAGGGCTAGTCATTCTCTCACAGACTCATGGATAGAAATGTTGGAGAACAGCAATGTAACCAGTATGTATAATAACAGTTCACACTCAAAGGTGATTACTCAAAGGTGTTTCATTTTAGAGTATAGGCTAGAGCCTTGTCTTTGGCACATCTGTTTGGTTTGATGTTTTTTTCTGCCATGCGTAATATGCGGTAGGCTATGTATTGTATAATGACACAATCAGAATTATAATTCAGCCTACGCGTAAGCATAAGCTCTAATATGCATATGGGTGTTTTGAATTTATCATCACCTTAGAGAGCTGTCCATTTCATTGTTAAGCTTTGAAAAAACATCCACAATGACCATGTTTTACACGGTTTCAACCTGCAGTTGAACTTGATCATCACAGTGATGTGAGTTATAAAAGTAGAATAGGCCTACAGTTTTGATCATAAATTTTATGTTAATTTTGACTGCATTTGCATTGATGTTCGTGGTTAGAGGGACAATAGAGCCCTGAGCACCAGGACATTAGGACCTGATGGTTGTTAGCAAGTTGGGTACTACCAAAGCACATATAGATTGCATATCAGGAGATTGTGAATCAACAGTCACGTGAAATTTTACTGCGGTCATGACTGCAGCTGAAGCAGTAAAATGGTCACCGCAACAGTCCCATTTGTGACTTACGATTGTCCATTATAGCAAATTCAGTTGCAGTAATTCCGTTAGATTTTTTTGTAATAACGAGATTTAACCACTTAATAATAAATAAAAAAAACGTATGAGTAAAATCACTATAACTAATTGACAGGTCTACCATTACTCGTTCCTTACAGTGCATTCAGAAAGTATTCAAATCCCTTGACTTCTCCGACATTGTTACATTACAACCTTATTTTAAAATGCATTTTCCTCAATCTACCCACAATACCCCATAATGACAAAGCAAAAACAGGTTTAGAATTTCTTTGCAAATGTATAAAAATAAAAAAAAGCTGAAATATCACATTTCCTTAAGTATTCAGACCCTTTACTCAGTACTTTGGTAAAGCACCTTTGGTAGTGATTACAGCCTCAAGTCTTCTTGTGTATGACGCTACAAGCTTGGCACACATGTATTTGGGGAGTTTCTCCCATTTCTTCTCTGCAGATCCTCTCAACCTCAGTCAGGTTGGATGGGGAGCGTCGCTGCACAGGTTCAAGTCTGGGCTCCTTGAGTGGCCCACCCAGACAGTCAGAGACTTCTCCCAAAGCCACTCCTGCGTTGTCTTGGCTGTGTGCTTAGGGCCATTGTCCTATTGGAAGGTGAACCTTTGCACTAGTCTGGGGTCCTGAGTGCTCTGGAGCAGCTTTTCATCAAGAATCTCTCTGTACTTTGCACCGTTCAACTTTCCCTCGATCCTGACTAGTCTCCCAGTCCCTGCTGCTGAAAAACAGCCCCACAGCATGATGCTGCCACCACCATGCTTCACCGTAGGGATGGTGCCCAATTTCCTCCAGAATTGACACTTGGTGTTCAGCCAAAGAGTTAAATTTTGGTTTCATCAGAGAATCTTGTTTCTCATGGTCAGAGTCCTTAAGGTACCTTTTGGCAAACTCAAAGAGGGCTGTCATGTGCCTTTTACTGAGGAGTGACTTCTGTCTGGACACTCTACCATAAAGGCCTGATTGGTGGAGTGCTACAGAGATTGTTGTCCTTCTGGAAGGCTCTGCCATCCCCACAGAGGAACTCTGGAGCTCTGTCAGAGTGACCATCAGGTTCTTGGTCACCTCCCTAACCATGGCCCTTCTCCCCCGATTGCTCAGTTTGGCCAGGCAGCCAGCTCTAGGAAGAGTATTTGTGGTTCCAAACTTCTTCCATATAAGAATGATGGAGGCCAATTTTCTTGGGAACCTTCAATGCTGCAGACATTTTTGCTACCCTAACCCAGATCTGTGCCGCGACATAATCCTGTCTCGGAACTCTACAGACAATTCCTTCGACCTCGTGGCTTGATTTTTGCTCTGACATGTACTGTTAACTGTGGGACCTTATATAGACAAGTGTGTGCCTTTCCAAATCATGTCCAATCAATTGAATTTACCACAAGTGGTCTCCAATCAAGTTGTAGAAACATCTCAAGGATGATCAATGGAAACAGGATACACCCGAGCTCAATTTCGAGTCTTATAACAAAGGGTCTGAATACTTAAGTTAAATCCATTTTTTTCTAACTTGCAAAAAAAAAGAAGTTTTTGCTTTGTCATTATTTATTGAACCTTTATAAGTCAGTTAAGAACAAATTCTTATTTACAATGACGGCATACAATTATGGGGTATCGTGTGTAGATTGATGAGGATTTTTTAAAATATTTTTTAAATGTTATCAATTTTAGGCTGTCAGGTAACAAAATGTGGGAAAAGTCAAGGTCAAGGAATACTTTCCAAATGCTCTGTGTCGTGGCTGAATCAGAATTAGTTGGGTAACATAGATAAGATGTTTTATTTACATAATAATGCTTATGTGAGATATTTGTCATTAGGATGTTTTCTTTTGGCAGTTGCATTTTCCTCTCTCTTCTCCAGGGCTTAGTCACTAGGGGCCCAGAGAGGGGAGAGGTCAGGCTTGTCTTCATATGGCAATGCATCTGTTAAACCATGTGATGCTATGAAGAATATCAGAAGGGGAGGAGGACAGAATGGAGGCTTGTCTTCTTATGGGAATGTATCTATGTCCCCTCTGAGGTTGCCCTTATCTTGATTTGGTATATGACCTAAGAGGCTCACTGTCTTTTCTGATCTTGTCCAGGAGGGGTGGTATTTGAGATTGTAGTATCTAGAATTGACAATTGATATATGCCATTGGATGAGGTAATGGTTTGGTACTATGTTGTACCAAGAACGAGATAAGAACTTAGTTTAGGAGAACAAACTGAATGATAATTTATAGCTAATGCTGTCTGGCTATGGGATCCTCCTCTCTCAAGTAAAGTCTTCCTCTGTAATGTTCCTAAGATCTGTGTTTCGTCATGTGAGTTGAGATGGTGTCTTGGCTATAAATGATACTAAGAATTGTTTTGTAAGCACTCTCAGAGAATTCATTTATAGACACTGAATTGATCCGATAGTCAAACAGCGCTATGGTGAAGCTCATATAATTAAAGATGGACTTTATAATATAACCCTGACCTGTGTGTGGTTTGCTCTCAATGTTTAGTAATACAGGAAATGACCACGACAACTATGAACTTTCATTATCTTCCCTGCTCACGAGGGAGAGAAATAAGAAAATATCTTAGTTTTTGGTAATGAAACTACAAAGCAATATTTCCTAGATTTACAGAAGGTAATCAATTTATCCAATATCAAACAAAGTGCTGATATTAGTTGGCAGGGGTCTTACTTCAACATTCTGTGTTTTGATGCATTTCTAATACCTTTTAATACTTTTTCTGGTAGATGTTTTCTAAGACTAATTTTCCATCTGTTTATCCACAAATCAAAGCCTTCACTTATGCCACATTTTTGGAAAATTGGAAAATGTATCAATAGCTAGGTTTCCATCAAATTGGTGACAGATTGTCATGTGAATATTCAAAAATATGCATAAAAACAAGAGTATGCACATTTTCCCATCAGAGGTGTTTCCATCAAATTGACTTGTGGAGAAAAGGCTGTGTGTGCGTGATGACATAATGCACATAAACATATATTTTAAGTTAAATGAGTTTCCATCACATTTTCAACTCTACTGATGGTTCTCACTAAATGTTTTTGCGTTATATAGCGAGTGTACCCACTCTGGTATTGGCAAATGCACTCAAGCCAATAGCTCGCAGATGACCCTAAATTATGAGATTATTATGGATAAAAAAGTGAGAATTTCTATTTGTCAAACAACAGCCAAGCATCGATGATCATGTCACCAGAACAAGACCCTCAATATTGGAAACAAGCATAAAGCTCAACACCCACCCTTTGAAGTACATCATTTATTTAATCTGTAATCTACTAAACAGCATGCTTTCCTAATAAAACAGCATGCTTTCCTAATAAAACAGCATGCTTTCCTAATAAAACAGCATGCTTTCCTAACAGCATGCTTTCCTAATAAACAGCATGCTTTCCTAATAAAACAGCATGCTTTCCTAATAAAACAGCATGCTTTCCTAATAAAACAGCATGCTTTCCTAATAAAACAGCATGCTTTCCTAACAGCATGCTTTCCTAATAAAACAGCATGCTTTCCTAACAGCATGCTTTCCTAATAAACAGCATGCTTTCCTAATAAAACAGCATGCTTTCCTAACAGCATGCTTTCCTAATAAACAGTATGCTTTCCTAATAAAACAGCATGCTTTCCTAACAGCATGCTTTCCTAATAAAACAGCATGCTTTCCTAATAAAACAGCATGCTTTCCTAACAGCATGCTTTCCTAATAAAACAGCATGCTTTCCTAATAAAACAGCATGCTTTCCTAACAGCATGCTTTCCTAACAGCATGCTTTCCTAATAAAACAGCATGCTTTCCTAATAAACAGCATGCTTTCCTAATAAAACAGCATGCTTTCCTAATAAAACAGCATGCTTTCCTAATAAAACAGCATGCTTTCCTAATAAAACAGCATGCTTTCCTAATAAAACAGCATGCTTTCCTAACAGCATGCTTTCCTAATAAAACAGCATGCTTTCCTAACAGCATGCTTTCCTAATAAACAGCATGCTTTCCTAATAAAACAGCATGCTTTCCTAACAGCATGCTTTCCTAATAAACAGCATGCTTTCCTAATAAAACAGCATGCTTTCCTAACAGCATGCTTTCCTAATAAAACAGCATGCTTTCCTAATAAAACAGCATGCTTTCCTAACAGCATGCTTTCCTAATAAAACAGCATGCTTTCCTAATAAACAGCATGCTTTCCTAACAGCATGCTTTCCTAATAAACAGCATGCTTTCCGAATAAACAGCATGCTTTCCTAATAAAACAGCATGCTTTCCTAATAAAACAGCATGCTTTCCTAATAAAACAGCATGCTTTCCTAACAGCATGCTTTCCTAATAAACAGCATGCTTTCCGAATAAACAGCATGCTTTCCTAATAAAACAGCATGCTTTCCTAACAGCATGCTTTCCTAACAGCATGCTTTCCTAATAAAACAGCATGCTTTCCTAATAAAACAGCATGCTTTCCTAATAAAACAGCATGCTTTCCTAACAGCATGCTTTCCTAATAAAACAGCATGCTTTCCTAACAGCATGCTTTCCTAATAAAACAGCATGCTTTCCTAACAGCATGCTTTCCTAATAAAACAGCATGCTTTCCTAATAAAACAGCATGCTTTCCTAATAAAACAGCATGCTTTCCTAATAAAACAGCATGCTTTCCTAATAAAACAGCATGCTTTCCTAACAGCATGCTTTCCTAATAAAACAGCATGCTTTCCTAACAGCATGCTTTCCTAATAAACAGCATGCTTTCCTAATAAAACAGCATGCTTTCCTAACAGCATGCTTTCCTAATAAACAGCATGCTTTCCTAATAAAACAGCATGCTTTCCTAACAGCATGCTTTCCTAATAAAACAGCATGCTTTCCTAATAAAACAGCATGCTTTCCTAACAGCATGCTTTCCTAATAAAACAGCATGCTTTCCTAATAAACAGCATGCTTTCCTAACAGCATGCTTTCCTAATAAACAGCATGCTTTCCGAATAAACAGCATGCTTTCCTAATAAAACAGCATGCTTTCCTAATAAAACAGCATGCTTTCCTAATAAAACAGCATGCTTTCCTAACAGCATGCTTTCCTAATAAACAGCATGCTTTCCGAATAAACAGCATGCTTTCCTAATAAAACAGCATGCTTTCCTAATAAAACAGCATGCTTTCCTAACAGCATGCTTTCCTAACAGCATGCTTTCCTAATAAAACAGCATGCTTTCCTAATAAAACAGCATGCTTTCCTAATAAAACAGCATGCTTTCCTAACAGCATGCTTTCCTAATAAAACAGCATGCTTTCCTAACAGCATGCTTTCCTAATAAAACAGCATGCTTTCCTAACAGCATGCTTTCCTAATAAAACAGCATGCTTTCCTAACAGTATGCTTTCCTAATAAACAGCATGCTTTCCTAATAAACAGCATGCTTTCCTAATAAACAGCATGCTTTCCTAATAAAACAGCATGCTTTCCTAATAAAACAGCATGCTTTCCTAATAAAACAGCATGCTTTCCTAATAAACAGCATGCTTTCCTAATAAAACAGCATGCTTTCCTAATAAAACAGCATGCTTTCCTAATAAAACAGCATGCTTTCCTAATAAAACAGCATGCTTTCCTAATAAAACAGCATGCTTTCCTAATAAACAGCATGCTTTCCTAATAAACAGCATGCTTTCCTAATAAACAGCATGCTTTCCCGATGAGTCGTAGTAGGAAGACCACACAACGTCATCCCGACTCCAGGTTTACTTACATATCACAGCAATATTCACGCATAAAAGCTTTTCCACTGAAGTTTCTTGCGTCATTTTACCGACACAAAAAGATGCCACCTTGTCTAGTGTATTTTGTTGTGTCGACATTTGGAAAGTTTACCAAAAAATGTTGTTTTCCATCAGGCCTGTCGTGAATGTTTTTTAAATACTTTTTACTCACATTGGCTGGAAATCTGGTTTATGCATTAATTTCCCAAAAATATAGATTCTTATCTTTCATTTGACACCCAATTTGATACGCGCCTGTGAACTTCACGTTGGTGCTTATGGGTCCTTTTACATGGACATGCCCCGAGTCATCTGACCGGTCAGAATTATAACGCATGTCTTCCGGCCACATCAATACACACGCATCATTTGTGATGTTGTCAGCCAACCCGTCTACAGATTAAAACATTAGACCTTTATGCCTGCACATAAATACACAGTGAACCAGTACCGTGTTCAGGAACTGAAGTTCGTTCCTCAGACAGCTGATCTCCTTGTGCAAGTACTGCACCTCATTCTCCTTCACCCTGAGAAGAACCTGTGACAAAACAAAATATCATATTACTACAAGCTAGTGATAAACCCAACATCTAAGACACTGAGCAAATAAATAGCAACTGTCCATAAAAACATTATTTAGAAGAAACATTTACTCTGTCAAAATTGACTACAAAGTGTAAATAGGATGATTTTGGTCATAAAGTCAGTCTCATCCAAAATAGAGTTTTGTGAGACTTGTCGTTGTAACCGCAACTCAGTGTAAATGAAGGTTGGGTTTGTTTCAATCCTGCCCACATCTGGTAATCATCAATTCAGAGTACAGTAGCACGCAACCCGATCGTAATGCCTGTGGCAACTTTGGGTTCACTAGTTGGGGACCATCGGTAAATTACACAATGTACATGGAAAAATATGTTAAAAGTCCAATAGCTCCAAATTTCAGTGACTTAACCTCCAAATATAAATTGTATTAATTCAACTAGCCCCGGAGGTAGGCTATCCAAAGTCAAACCAATTTTGCCACGGTCGCACAATAGCCGACTGAAGCTAAGTGGCAAAATAACTCACTCTTCCCACCTGCGAACACACACACACACACACATCAAACCACAACCCAAAACAACTCTCGGTTGAATTTAGTCATGGCCACTAGCATTTCTTAAATGAACCAAATCTAAAAACTAGGCCAAATCAGGAAGTGCAGTCACCCTTTAACAAATTAACTTGTGTGTTACAAACACCTTTGGTGTCTCCATGGGGCACAGCGTCCAACAGCGGGCAGTGTGTTTCAGTGTACAGTCAATGATGCATTTATGTAAAAATTAAGCCACACACGTTCAACGCATTGCCCTACATAGTAACCAAATGCACGCTGCCTTTCATAATCCCTTCCCTTTCTATTCAAACATGAGAAGTGCCCCCTATGTCACTGTTGTAGGTAGATGCTTATGGTTGAGGGGCTCTCTACAGCTTATCTCCTCCCCTCTTCCTGACCCACCTCCAGCTCACAGGACGGCCTGTCCTGGTTGTTATGGGAAACGCCCTCCGACCCCTGGCCCGTGAAGAGGGAGCGCATGTGGCTGATCTCCTCTGTCAAACGGGCCTGTAGGTCCTGAAAGGTGAAAACATTGATAGTATTAAGCATACTGACAAACCGCTGAATGTGTCATATGGATAGGCATTGCTTGTCTATAACAGAAAAGTGTTAGGGTAGAGTAGGCTAAATGCACAAGACCAGCTGACCTCCAGACTCCTGGCTCACCTGGTTCTCTTTCCTCAGCTGCTCCAGCTCGCTCTCCTTGCGAGTAATGTCTTTCTCCCTCTCCCCGTTGCTCTGCTCAGCCCTGTTCAGCTCCAGACACTTCTGGGAGTACCTCTCAGACAGGCCAGACAGCTCCCTCTGCAGGGCCTGGGTCTCTAACCTGGGGGGACGAGAGAGGATAAAAACATTTAATTTATATAAACTGTATATTACAGTAAATACTATATTATGCTAGAGATTAAAAGCAAAACTGGAGACAATACTGGTATTCTGTAGAAAACTTGACACACTGCACTGGCTGTGCACAGTCAAAACAGTAGCAGCCATGTTGTGTTTACATGGCAGACCATTACATGAATAACACAGTCTTTCAAAAACTCTAACCGTGAAAATGGTGGTGAGGGTGGGTGTGCTTTGTTCTGAGTAATTCTGTTTTAATTTTGGCACAACAGTGGTTTAGATGGAAACCTCTGCCCACACCTATTAACCACAAATGCAAAAAGAAAATCATAATTGACACACATACGTAATGTCATGTTCATTAACATTGTATGCGCAACAGATCCCTTGACTTTTTGCACATTGTTACAGCCAGAATTTGAAATAGATTAAATTGTGTCACTGGCTTACACACAATACCACAATGTCAAAGTAGAATTATGTTTTTAGAATTTAACAAATGAATCAAATATGAAAAGCTGAAATGACTTAAGTCAGTAAGTATTCAACCCCTTTGTCTTGACATGCCTAAATACATTCAGGTGTAAAAATGGGCATAACAAGTCACATAATAAGTTGCATGGACTCAGTGTTTAATATGGTTTTTGAATGACTACCTCATCAAATACTATTATCTGTAAGGTCCCTCAGTCGAGCAGTGAATTTCAAACAGATTCAACAACAAAAGACCAGGGAGGTTTTCCAATGCCTTGTAAAGAGCACCTATTGGTGAAGTTATTAATGACAATTTGGATGGTGTATCAATACACCCAATCACTACAAAAGATAAAGGCATCCTTCCTAACTCAGTTGCCGGAGAGGAAGGACACCTCTCAGGGAATTCACCATGAGACCAATGGTGACTTTAAAACAGAGTTTAATGGCTGTGATGGGAGAAAACTGAGGATGAATCAACATTGTAGTTACTCCACAATACTAACCTAAATGACAGAATGAAAAGGAAGCCTGTACATCTCAAGGGTGATTAATGGAAACAGGATGCACCGGAGCTTAATTTCAAGTCTCATACCAAAGGGTCTGAATATTTTTTGTTAAAAAAAATGCAAAAATTCTAAAAACCTGTTTTCGCTTAGTCACTATGGGGTAGTTTGTGAAGAGTGCTGAGAAACATTTTTCCCCCTTCCATTTTAGAAGGCTTTAAAACTTATGGCTTGAACCCTGCTAACGGGATCGATATGACAACAGCCAGTGAAAGTGCAGGGCGCCAAATTCAAAACAACAGAAATCTTATAATTAAAATCCCACCACAGTGTCCGATTTCAAAAAGGCTTTACGCCGAAAGCACACCAAACGATTATGTTAGGTCTGTACCTAGTCACAGAAAAACACAGCCATTTTTCCAGCCATAGAGAAGTCACAAAAAGCAGAAAGAGATAAAATGAATCACTAACCTTTGATGATCTTCAACAGATGATACTCATAGGACTTCATGTAAGTATTGTTCGATAAAGTTCATATTTATATACAAAAATCTGAGTTTACATTGGCGCGATGTGTTTAGTAGTTCCAAAACATCCAGTGATTTTGCAGAGAGCCACATCAATTTACAGAAATACTCATAATAAACATTGATAAAAGATACAACTATTGTGCATTAAATTATAGATACACTTCTCCTTAATGCAACCGCTGTGTCAGATTTCAAAAAAGCTTTACTGAAAAAGCACACCATGCAATAATCTGAGTACAGAGCTCATACAACAAATCAAGCCATACAGATATCCGCCATGTTGGAGTCAACAGAAATAACATAAATATTCGCTTACCTTTGATGATCTTCATCAGAATGCACTCCCAGGAATCCCAGTTCCACAATAAATGTTTGATTTGTTCGATAAAGTCCATAATATATGTCCAAATACCTCCTTTTTGTTCGCAGTAATCCAAATTCATGACGTGCGAGCAGACGAAGAGTCAAAAGGTCCCGTTACAGTCCGTAGAAACATGTCAAACGAAGTATAGAATCAATCTTTAGGATGTTTATCATAAATCTTCAATAATGTTCCAACCGGACAATTCATTGGTCTTCAGAAATGCAATGGAACTCAAGCTAACTCTCACATGAACCCGAGTGACCTGCTCATGCCACTCTGCCAGACCACTGACTCATTCAGCTCCCATTCCTCCCTCCTTCACAGTAGAAGCATCAAACAAGGTTCTAAAGACTGTTGACATCTAGTGGAAGTGCAATTGACCCCATTGACACTGTATATTCGATAGACAAAGAGTTGAAAACTACAAACCTCAGATTTCCCACTTCCTGGTTGGATTTTTCTCAGGTTTCTGCCTGCCATATGAGTTCTGTTATACTCACAGACATCATTCAAACAGTTTTAGAAACTTCAGAGTGTTTTCTATCCAACACTAATAATAATATGCATATATTAGCAACTGGGCCTGAGTAACAGGCAGTTTACTCTGGGAACCTTATTCATACAAGCTACTCAATACTGCCCCCAGCCAACATAACAAAATGAGGAAAAAGTAAATGGTTTGAATACTTTCCGAAGGCACTGTACATGTATAAATTACCTCGACTAACCTGTACCCCCGCACATTGACTAGGTACCGGTACCCCATGTATATAGCCTTGCTATAGTTATTTTATTGTGTTACCTTTTATTTTATTATTTACTTCAATTTATTTCGTAAATATTTTCTGCATTGAACTGCATTGTTGGTTTAGGACTTGTAAGTAAGCATTTCACAGTAAGGTCTATACAGGTTGTATTCAGCGCAAGTGACAAAATGTTATTTGACTATAGCATGATCAGAGCATCTGCTAAATGAACTAAATAGAAATGTATATGTAACGGATGTGAAACGGCTAGCTTAGTTAGCGGTGCGCGCTAAATAGCGTTTCAATCGGTGACGTCACTTGCTCTGAGACCTTGAAGTAGTGGTTTCCCTTGCTCTGCAAGGGCCGCGGCTTTTGTGGAGCGATGGGTAACGATGCTTCGGCGGGTGACTGTTGTTGATGTGTGCAGAGGGTCCCTGGTTCGCGCCCGGGTATGGGCGAGGGGACGGTCTAAAATTATACTGTTACATATATACAAATTAACAATTGCAAAACATGCTGAGTATTATTCTATTGAGCTCCACCCCAAAACAAGGCCAATAATAATACCCAGTGTGCTTTGCAGTTTATTTTGGTATGTTCATTTTCACTTATACATTTTGGTCATTTAGCAGACACTATTATCCAGAGTGACTTGCTCAACTAGCATATCACAGTCATGGCAAGTGAAATGTTTTTGTAACCCTTACTGAGAACGTTGTTGCTGTTTGGGTCGGCTAACTGCAAATACATTTTTGTATTTTAAAATGCATCTATTTTAATTACATACATTTAAAAAATAAAGGTATTTTGTAGTTTATTTTGATATATTGACCTTTATGGAATTTTGTAATTGTATTTTGCCCATCCCGGACCATAGGCTTAGTGGTAAAATGCACAGGAGGGGATACTTCAGGCAGAGCTAAATTCAGTAACCTGTAAACTGTTTGTGTTCGTATTTCCAACAGTGCAGTAATATCTAACAATACACACTAATCTAAAAAGTAAGAAATATTAGGATGAGCGATGTTGAAGTCCGGAGTGTATACAGTGCATTCAGAAAGTATTCAGACGCCTTTACTTTCATCACATTTTGTTACATTACCTTATTCTAAAATGGATTTTAAAAATCCCTCACACTACACACATTAGTCCATAACGACAAAGCAAAAACAGGTTTTTAGATATTTTTGGGATGGTTCCAGGTTTCCTCCAGACGTGACGCTTGGCCTTGAGGGGAAAGAGTTGAATCTTGGTTTGATCAGACCAGAGAATCTTGTTTCTCATGGTCCGAGTCCTTTAGGTGCCTTTTGTCAATGTTCTTGTCAATGGCAACCCAGAACATGTCCCAGATCGTGTGATCATAGTCTTTAACCAAGGATTCTGATTGGTCAGATCAGCAGTGAATAGACCTTAGCACGGGTACTTCCTGTTTGAGTTTCTGCCTATTGGGAGTAGCAAAATGGAGTCGTGATCCAATTTACCTAAGGAAGGTCGGGGAGGGCTTGTAGCCCTACCGTAAGGGAGAGTAACAACGGTCAAGTTTTTAAAGTGCGAGTACTGCAGGCGTGTTGATAGAACTTCGGTGGCATTTTCCTCAGATTTTCTTTATTAAAGTCCCAGCTATAATAAATGCGGACTTGGGATATGCGTTTTCCAGTTTGCGCAAGGTCCAGTGTAGTTCCTTGAGCGATTATGCAAATACCTTTTTTGGGGGGAAAGCAACATCGTCACCAACATTTTCTTGCATCCATCTGACCATGCAGACTGCAAAGTGAATGGAAAGAAAGTGCTTGTGACTAAATGATGGTACAAAGGGTGTACTATGTATGTGAAGGTGTGTGTAAGGAATGGGTTGTGGGGTTGTGTTTTGAGCACTCACTGCTGCTGTGTGCGTAGGGTCTGTGTGTTGGCACTCCCTCCACCAAGCCTCTTTGCCTTCTCCACTTCTCTCTCCAGCTCCTCCTTGTGGGCCTTCTTCAGTGTCTCCATAACTAAACCACAGAGAGAAAGGGGAGGATGTGATGAAATGCTGTGGTGTCGACTGTTCCATTCTGACGTCACCTGCCTCAAACAAAAGTCCTTGAATTGGGGTGCTAATGACGTCGATGTACAATTTTGACCCTTGACCCCATGATCCTGTGACCCCTGACCTTGTGCTGTGTCCTGGGTCTCCTCCCTCAGCACCCGGTCCCTGTCCCTCTCCAGCTCTCGGGTCTCGCGGGCATGCTGCTTCTGCAGCTCCTCCAGGACCTGTTTGTGGGCCCGCTCCATGGCCTGAAGGCTGCGGCCGCACGTTGCCTCCCGACCACAGCTACCTCCCCCCACCCTCCCCCCACCACACCCTCCTCCCTGCAAACGCTCCAGCTGCTGCCTCAGAGACGCCACCTGAGTGTCACAAAGGTAGAGAGGCGGTAAAGCTCACTGAAAGAAAGAGAGAGGCGGGGGGGTATGTAATTACTGGGTTGAACCAAACTGACATGCGAGTAGTGAAGGGGGATGTGAATGCCATATTCCATGCAGTCATATATCCCACACATCAGGTCATGTGTCTCAAAGGGAATGTTAGGGACTGTGTGGATCATAGACAAAGGGACAGTGCAAGGAGTACATTCATCTGGATCTGATTCCAGCAACCCCATGATATGATTGTATGGTCTGCACGAGTCCTAAACCTACCCCTGTGAAGACACAGTAGTCAACAGCACACTATACAATGTTATCACATGACACATCACTCAAAGATGGAATGAGACTTTCAGCAGTGTTTCCACTATCGACATCTGATAAACTCACAGTTCTAGAACCAGAGAAATGTCTTACTTTATTTTTCCGGGCAAACCGGTATTGCTAGCTAAGCCCCTATTACACCCTCCTCCTTGGTATTTTGAAGGCTGACAGAGTCAGTATTACTGCAGAGGGCCTGATTACCATCCCGCATGCATAATAGAACAAGCCTAGTGTTAAAGAGTTCAACTTCATCTGTAGGTGAATCATCTAGATGAAGAGTAAATTTGCATTTATTTATTGTGTTTGCAAATTGAAAAACATATCCACGCACTACCTCCCTCTGCAGCGCCTCATTGGCTGGATGGCTGGACCGTGAGCCCATTGGCAGTAGTGACCTCATCTCCTTTAGTGGCAGCCGCTCAAACTCTGCCCACTTTTTCTCAATTTCCTCCTCTGCTCTTATCCTGGGGTCTGAGCCTACACCCGGCCCTTTCCTCGACAGCACCTGCTCCCATGTACTACTGGTCACATCTCTGCTCCTCTCCTCCTGCCATTGGGCGTGCTCCCTGCCCTGCCCCTCTCCTGCCTCTCTCTGAGTGGCTGGCAGAGGGCTGGAGGGGACGGGCACTGGTGACAGCTCAACACAGTCAAATCGGCGTACAGAGGAGGTGGTGATTTCTGATCCGGCATCACCATGGCGAGAAGGTGGTCGATGAGTGGAGGCCAGGGAGCGAGAGTTCTCCTTGTCACTACTGCCCTCGGGCAGTCTGGAGGAGAGGAAGGACAGGGAGAGACCAAGTCAGACAGAGACAGCGTGCAGATTGATAAAGTGACAGTATAATAGGGCTGTGGCCGTCATTACATTTTGTCAGCCAGTTATTGTCATGCAAAAGACTGCCTGTCTCACGGTAATTGACAGTTAATTAACAAACACATTTAGCATCTCCAGGCCTCCACACATACAAGCCACTGATGCAAACCTTTGGAAAATCTAGATAAAAATGTAATAAGTCAACATACACCATCACAATAATCCTTTATTTTAGTCCGCTCTAAAGAAACAAGATAACGGCAGTGTAGCCTAGTGGTTAGAGCATTGGACTAGTAACCGAAAGGTTGCAAGTTCAAATCCCCGAGCTGACAAGGTACACAATCTGTCATTCTGCCCCTGAACAGGCAGTTAACCCACTGTTCCTAGGCCGTCATTGAAAATAAGAATTTGTTCTTAACTGACTTGCCTAGTTAAATAAAGGTAAAATAAAAAACAACATCTATTTCAGGAGAACAGAATAGGAGTTGGCCTACTGCATGGTATGCCTGGCTATGCTCCATGCCATAGACTTCATTTAGCTGACAAGATATGCTTAAATCCTGTGCCATCATTTTATATTATATGATTTTATACTTAGAAGAATATAATTTAACTTAGCTGAATAAAATAGAAAGTATATTTTTCCCCATTTGGAACGAGTGCGCATATGAGCTTAAAAGCGATCATTTGAAACAGGTCCTATACACTACATTTATAGTTATTTGGCAACTTTAGTTGTGAATGATACAAACATTAGAAATCAAACCGTATATGGGCTGCATGATGTGACGACAGGCTATTGAGGATTTGAGAAAGTAGAAAAAAAGGTTTGCAGTCTGCTCCTTGCCTTAGGCTGCACAACCGTTGTCTCATCAAGTGAGTATTCTATAGGCTAGACCAATTAGGTATCAAATACATCTTTAATCCGTTTTTAAATGTTTTTCTGCCATGTGTAACATACAGTAGGCTATGTATTGTATAACAGCTCAATCAATGTTATTTCAGGGGTTTTGTTCCAGCTTGGGCTCATATAGGCCTATGCATATGCTCAAATATGAGTATCGGTGTTGTGAACGAATCTTAGAAAGCGCTGTCCATTTCCTTGTCTTAGGCTTTGAACCAACATCCACAACGACCATGTTTCACTCTCAGTTCCAACCTGCTTGTTGAACTTCTTTCTTCAAATTGATCATCACAGTAAGGTGAATTTTAAAAGCATGAGACTGTTTTGATGATTAGTGTTGGATGTGACTTTTGATTGCGTTTGAATTGCTGTCAGAGTGGTTAGAGGGACAATAGAGCCCTGAGTACCAGGTCATTAGGACCTGATGGTTGTTAGCATCTTGGGTACTATGAAAGCACGTCCCAAGTACATAAGAGGAGATTACCATGACTCAACTGTCACGTGTAATTTTACTGCGGTCATGACTAATGACTGCCGGTGTGGCGGTAATATGGTCACCGCAACAGCCCTATCACACAATATCACTACATAAAAGAAATCCCTGGTGATTCACTATGTAAGCAACATAAAATTACAAATGATTAATGAGACAAAGTAATCCACAACTGCCCAAGGACTTAGTAGCCACCTGTACACCAGTATAAGAAAACAATAGGCCTCTTTATGTGAATTGTGGATTTGCCAGCTGGGACACAGAGGGAGGAGGAACTCACTGTGTAAGGTCTGGAGAGCTGCTGGGCCGAACACTCTTCCTCAGAACCTCAATCCAGTTCCTCCTGATCCCTGCAGTCATAGCTGACAGTGTGACAACTGCCTCCCTCGTCTGACCGACAGAGGAGAGAAGAGTAAGAAATGGAAAGGGTGTGGTGAGGGGAAAAGAAGGAGAAAGAGATCATTCAAATACCTGTCACTCATCCTCACATAACATAGAAAATACACTGCTCAAAAAAAATAAAGGGAACACTTCAACAACACAATGTAACTCCAAGTCAATTACACTTCTCTGAAATCAAACTGTCCACTTAGGAAGCAACACTGATTGACAATAAATTCCACATGCTGTTGTGCAAATGGAATAGACAACAGGTGGAAATTATAGGCAATTAGCAAGACACCCCCAATAAAGGTGTGGTTCTGCAGGTGGGGACCACAGACCACTTCTCAGTTCCTATGCTTCTTGGCTGATGTTTTGGTCACTTTTGAATGCTGGTGGTGCTTTCACTCTAGTGGTAGCATGAGACGGAGTCTACAACCCACACAAGTGGCTCAAGTAGTGCAGCTCATCCAAGATGGCACATCAATGCGAGCTGTGGCAAGAAGGTTTGCTGTGTCTGTCAGCGTAGTGTCTCAGAGCATGGAGGCGCTACCAGGAGACAGGCCAGTACATCAGGAGACGTGGAGGAGGCCGTAGGAGGGCAACAACCCAGCAGCAGGACCGCTACCTCCGCCTTTGTGCAAGGAAGAGCAGGAGGGGCACTGCCAGAGCCCTGCAAAATGACCTCCAGCAGGCCACAAATGTGCATGTGTCTGCTCAAACGGTCAGAAACAGACTCCATGAGGGTGGTATGAGGGCCCGACATCCACAGGTGGGGTTTGTGCTTACAGCCCAACACCGTGCAGGGCATTTGGCATTTGCCAGAGAACACCAAGATTGGCAAATTCGCCACTGGCGCCCTGTGCTCTTCACAGATGAAAGCAGGTTCACACTGAGCACATGTGACAGACGTGGCAGTCTGGAGACGCAGGCGGCAGAAAGTTCTCCACGGCAACATCCTCCAGTATGACCGGTTTGGTGGTGGGTCATCATGGTGTGGGGTGGCATTTCTTTGGGGGGCCGCACAGCCCTCCATGTGCTCGCCAGAGGTAGCCTGACTGCCATTAGGTACCGAGATGAGATCCTCAGACCCCTTGTGAGACCAAATGCTGGTGCGGTTGGTCCTGGGTTCCTCCTAATGCAAGACAATGCTAGACCTCATGTGGCTGGAGTGTGTCAGCAGTTCCTGCAAGAGGAAGGCATTGATGCTATGGACTGGCCCGCCCGTTCCCCAGACCTGAATCCAATTGAGCACATCTGGGACATCATGTCTCGCTCCATCCACCAACACCACGTTGCACCACAGACAGTCCAGGAGTTGGCGGATGCTTTAGTCCAGGTCTGGGAGGAGATCCCTCAGCAGACCATCCGCTACCTCATCAGGAGCATGCCCAGGCGTTGTAGGGACGTCATACAGGCACATGGAGGCCACACACACTACTGAGCCTCATTTTGACTTGTTTTAAGGACATTACATCAAAGTTGGATCAGCCTGTAATGTGGTTTTCCACTTTAATTTTGAGTGTGGCTCCAAATCCAGACCTCCATGGGTTGATACATTTGATTTCCATTGATAATTTGTGTGTGATTTTGTTGTGAGCACATTCAACTATGTGAAGAAAAAAAGTATTTAATAACAATATTTAATTCATTCAGATCTAGGATGTGTTATTTTAGTGTTCCCTTTATTTTTTGGAGCAGTGTAATTGGAACAGTGAAAAACACACTCACCTGTATTTGAAATCCATAGTTCTTCTCTACATCAAACTCAGACACTTTTACACAAGACTTCAGGTCAACCTCCCCGTCCAGATCATCCTTCTGTAAGACACAGTTAGGAACAAACAAGTAAGACTACAGACACATATCAATAACTCACAATGTATCCCTAAGACAATTATTGCAATAGTCAAAATAACTTTGAAGCCATTGAAAACGTACCTCCTCCGCCCCAGAGTCTCTGTAGTACCTCAGACCAGCATCGGTCAATACAAACCAGTGCTTCTTCCACTGCAGACAGACAAGCCAAGCCACCAGTTAAACCAGCACTATTTGACCAATCGGACACATTAATGCACACAAGCAGCTAAGTGACGGTTCACAGCAAGACATCTTTCAAATCAAGTTAACATGGACCAATGAAACCTATGGAGTACACAGTGTTTAAGACATTATGACAAGTATAACAAGAGTGCTTAAAGTGATCTATGGGTCATCTGAGTGTTTGTACTGTGAATTCAAAATGAGTTCAAACACATAACATACAAACCTAGCACACAGATGATACAATGAGCCACAAGCTCATATGAGGACGTTTCATACTCAGTCTTATCCTGCTAGAACATACCGGTTGTGCCTGCCTGGGCACACCAAGCTATTACTGGGATAACACATGGGTAGTCTGCAGCTATCGCCTTACGCACAAGCTTTCTCATTAGGAGAGAGGGAAAGAGGGCGAGAGAAAGGAGGAGAGGAATCCAACAAGAAAGCAGAAGGGAAGAGTGCTAGAAAGAAAGAAGAAAACAGATAAGTGATACATGACTCCTGACTAGATAAGAAAGAAAGTGATAAGAAATTAAGAAAAATTTGACTTCACCTCTCCATTCTCATCCAGTTTTGACATCCATCCCTTCTTGAAGTTAAGGAGGTCAGGCTACAAAGAAAGAAGACAAAGTGTCAGGTTAACGGAACCGTTTTGAAGAAGTGAGACAAACACAAAAGTAGAACAAAGGATGCCAGTGTAGGATGTTCACAATACAAAGACCAACAGGCGTTTCACGCAGTTAATGCACCATGGCAAACGCCTACATGTACATTCAAATGTGTGAGGACATGGAAGTTGAGGGTTTTTAGAAGTGTTAAAGGCAACAACAAAAACACGCCTTTGGGTGATGAGAGTAATATAAGTAATATAATCAACGTAGACATGGGGAACTAGAGCAGAACACCATGTAGAGAGATTTGCAAGGTCATTACAGTCAGAATGAGACCAGAGGTTTCACCATCTACATCACTAATACTGTAACAGCTTCTAGGGTTCAAACATGGATTATAGATTTAAAAATCAGACTCATGTGTTACTGATATTTAACCACTGCAGCCTCAACTATTTCTAGGAATCATTTCAGTTTGAGGGTGGTGGGAGCAGGGGAAAACCTGTGAGGTATTTTACAGAGGTGATCCTGGATCAAGATTAGGAAACTTATTCCATCTACATTCCTCAGTGTGGGTGTTGATCTCCTTCAACCCTCCATCACTGCCTGTTCTCACTGTAACTCATAAGTTGTCACGTTGTAACCACCGCTGTGCTTTGTTCCAGCCAAACCATTACAAGGCCTGAGGAACATTAACAGGCAGATGTATGGTTACAGCATGAGGTAGACTTCGAACGACCTTCCCATGAGTTGACTAATGATAATAAAATGTGTCATCGTGGTAACTATGTGCATACTGGTGTGTGTATGTGTGTCTCAAAACATTTACCCTACAAATGCTTTAATATAGTTTTGAAATGAGATGCAATAAACTAATAGTTGGCAACAACAGGAAACATTGTTGACAAGCTATTAACGTTATTTCAGCAAATAGACGTTTTTCGAAGTGCCAGGATGAGGATGACCCACCTGCACACAGAAGTATACCCTTAAAAACACTTGCTTATTCATTTGAAGGAATAAACTATATGTTGTTTGAATAATCATGCATTTATAGATTCCTCAAAGGCCAATTACAAAGATTCTAAATTATAAGGGATCTAACAAAACAAACGATTGGGGTGAGGTGTTCGTTTGCACATGCAAACAGTCAACATATGGAGCTCAATGTTGCTCCAATTCAATTGACACGTAAGAACTGTAAACAATTGGCTAACCCTAATGCGCTGACATAAATACAATACGCATACATTTTTTATTAGCCCTGGCAGCCCTTGGCAATGGCATAAATTACAGCCACGGGTACGCAAAAAACAACGTGATGTATAGAAAACAAACTATAAAACGAAGAATTAAAGGCCACGAAACACAAGAATACAGACACACCCACTCCCCGAATTAAAAATGTAACAATTTTAACCTTAATGTTCCATGATGCCTAGTGGTTGCCGCGAACAATTAAACATTCTTGCAACAATGTCTTGGAACACGGTTCAGTTATAGGCTCAAAAAAAATGGAAATTTAATTCAAGTCGTGGCATCAAGGCACAAGTGCAAACGTACCGTCATGTTCGTAGGACCCAGGAGGCAGTTGGGAGAAAAACAAGTAAACACTTAAATAAAAAATATTGTTGCAATAGCCTACTCGTCCAACAACTTTATTTTGTACCAATGTGATCGGGGTTGAATAATTATTGCTTCAGTTTTCTACCTGCTGACCCGTTCGCTTAAAAACTTGTCTGCCTAGCAGGAAGGCTAAAAAATAAAACAAACCCCGCCATTTCTACCCATCTTGGTCGGTGAAACGTATCTTATCGATCAAATGTATTTCCCATGGACTATTTCAACAGAAACTGAAGATCATAGACGTCTTTGACACATACAACTCTTGAAAGACACAATTTCACAACTTTCCTGCCGTTTGTTACGATGTTTTTCGTTCTACACTCTCGCCCTGTTCACCACTTCCTGGGCAGATCTGTAAGAATCGTTTGAGCAAACAAGCTAACCAATCAAGTGATCAGTAGGCTTCTCAGAATACTTGAATATTGAAATATAGACTGTACACTGCCAAAAAGGCAACCAATGACACCTACTTCCAGACCACATAGCTTCTACTAAAATACACATTAAAGCATTTATAACATTCCTTAGTTGAGTAGCTAGATTCTGTATGCTGACTAGGTCAAATCTTGGGAGGTTATTTTACGCCGATTCTCATGCAAAACGTTTATTAAACGGTAGCAAAAGGTATCACACGGGAGGGACTTACCTGCATTTGTCCAATATAAACTATCGTTTAAGTTGCAAAACGTTCCCAACGGTTTGGACTAACGATTACACCCCAGGCCAAGAATTTGAAACACATTTATTTTTTTTTGCCCCAGCTGCCACTGTCGACAAAGCTCATTCTATGAAATCCCAGTAGGGTTCAGGTGAAAGAAACAGACCTACAACCCACCAGCATACTTCAAAGTCTGAATTAAATTTAGGAATGTTAAAAGAAAGCATTGAAGTCACACTGCATTTGAAATGATAGAGCAGGCATATACCAGTTTATCACAACTTCTTGAATTCATAACCTAAATAAATAGACCGATATGTGTTTGTAACATTGTAAACAAAATAGACTGCATGCAGGAGGAAAACATTGTAAAACGAAACATTCAGATTAAATATACTGTACACTAATAAGCGTGTGAGTAAATAAATACTAAATGTTGACCATTATTCAAAGCAGCAACGGGGCAATAAATATTAAAGCCAAAAAGCCCTTCTATAATAGGATCGGAGAAGGAAGTTTGGATGTGGGCAGGTGAATGTGCACTCTGGCCTTTTCTAAATTGGATTTGCTCAACTTCTGCATCCTCTCTCCTCCATCCTCTCACCTCCTTTTGAAAAAGGTAAAAGGTCATCGAGGAGAGGCAGTGTAGAGAGGGAACGTGTAGAATGTATAGATAAAACTATATGTAGTATATTGTTTTTAAACATGTGCATGCTTTTCTCCTCTGACAAAACGAAAGCTGGTTCAAAGGGGGTGTGGCAGATTTCTAATCATCTCTGCAAAAGACTCTGGAAGGATACACATGACTATCCTCGATGAAAGGTGGCTATCGAGAAGGACACTCTTCCTTTCGCCTACTAAGGAATTGACATCTCCTCAATCACAACGGTTTCCGGATCACGGAGGAGAGAGGATGGAGGACAGACTTTTACCCAAATGAGAAAAGGCATGTAAATGCCATGCCCCTTAGTAGAGGAAGTTTAGTTTATGTAAACTGAAGGAAAATTAGTCTGATGACCTGTGTACATGGGACACCTTCTGCATTAAATTAGACAACCTCCATAAAACAATGTACAATTTGATATAGGCTACAGAAAGCACACACAAGTAGACCTGTACCTGCATTTGTTCCAAGGAAGAGCTATGTTGTGCCCTCCATGGACTGGCCTCCTCCTCTATAGTGGGGCTGTGGGGCCTCTGTGAAGGAGGAGATTGTAATTATTAGTGTAAAAGTTTCTGGTGTTTTGTGGTGTAAAACTGAGTGGGTTGAGCATAACACATCAACCCTGTTACCCATAGAGAGACAGGCTACACATTTTTAACATTTGTCATTTTTTGTGAAGTTTGCATTCAATTGTCACTCCGTGTTGCACACAACAAGCTTCCATTCCCCCTGTCACAAGGGGATTTATGGCTGATTTAAGATGAAATCGTCAACCCTGCTACTTTATTTGGCACTTACTATAGTTTTTTATTTAACTTCTTGAGATGGGAAAACTAGTTTTTCATGAAGTTGAACATGTGCTCTTTATGACAGAATGTTAAAATTAGGTTAAATAAAACGTACACTTCTCAAAAGGCAGTGAATTGGCGGAACGACTCACCGGCATTTGCAAAGAGGTGGACGAGTGTGCTCGAGACAGTCTACCACTGCTGCCATTATGCCATTCTATGTGGTTTCTCTCTAGGTCCCCTGAGTCATTTAGCCACTCTCTGGAGGGATGCTTGGAGAGGGAGTGGCTGAAACATCAGACACTTGACTTTAGATACAACATATTAATACTTAAAAAACTGTCAGTGACACAATACTGATGTCACATCTGAAATACAGAGGGAGAAACCACTTAACTCCCTCTTACAGCATTACCTTGCGGTCAACAATGGAAAACCCTAACCTTGCTGGTTTGAAGAGCTCCTGTCTCCCTGAGGGGAGATTTGGAGTCTGTCCCACATGACGAAGCCGCTCCCTTTGGAGGACAGGCTTGACCTTTGGTAGATCCGCCATCATGGCGTACTCTTCCCTATTCCTCTCTGTTGACTCCCCTGACAACTGGCCAGACTCCGAGGACTCCATGGAACTCTGGGACGAGGTGTGCCTTTGCATCTGAGGGGAGGGACTTAGGTTGCGGTTGGTCAATCCTTTTGTGTTTGGGGAGGAGCTACGAGTCTCCAGACCCTGCTTACTACTGTTACTCCTAGCAGTTTCCCAGGTGACAGCAGAGGTCCTCTGAGAGGGGGCAGATGTTTTGTTCTCTCTGCCTTCTCTGGATGGGGAGGTGCTATGTTGGAAGTGGGTGGAGCCTCGCCAGGTGCCAGGGGAGGGGTTAGAGTCCGGCCGAGCATCACCGTAAGTGTTTTTTCTCTGGTAAGAGAGGCTGGAGTCACCACCACTGGTGGTTTTCCTGAGGAGTGACTGACCTGGTGGGTCATTGCCTCTTTTGGATGGAGTGGAGTTGCGACTGTCATGGCTCCGACCATTGAGGGCCCCACTCTTCTCAGATTTGTGCAGTAGTGATTGGCCGGGGGTGTCATGGCCCACCCTTGAAGGGGAGGAGCTACGACTACCACAACTTTGACATCTGACAGAGTTGTTCGTCTCTGATTTACAAAGCAATGATTGGCCAGGGGCATCATAGTCCTTTCTCGAAGGGGAGGAGCTCTGAATGTCTCGACTTTGATTATTCAGGTAGTTTTTGGATTCACTTTTGCGCAATGATGACTGGCTCGGTGTATCATAGCCTCTCCTAGAGGGAGAGGAGGTAGGACGATCACGACTTTGACTTCTGACAGAGCTGTTCGTCTCAGATTTACGAAGCAGTGATTGGCCAGGGGGATCATATCCCTTTCTCAAAGGGGAGGAGCTTTGACTGTCTTGACTTTGACTATTCAGGTAGCTGTTGGATTCATTTTTGCGCAGAGGTGACTGGCTCGGGGCATCAAAGCCTTTCCTAGAGGGAGAGGAGCTTCCACTGTCACGACCTCGACCATTTCCATAGCCACTTGTCTCACTTTTGCATAGCAGGAATTGACAAGGAGTGTCAAAGCCATGTCTAGAAGGGGAAGAGCTACCACTTTCATAGGCATGAACATTTAAGTCATTCCTAGAAGCTGATTTCCGCAGAGATTGTCTTTCGGCATCATAACCCTCCCTAATGGGAGAGCCACACCGGCCGCCGTGTGGACTATGACCATTGAGAGAACTGTTTGTTTCAGATTTGCGAAGGAGGAACTGGCTGGTGGCATCGTAACTCCTCCTCGAAGGAGAAGAATTGCGACTTTCATGACCATGACCATTTATCAAGCTGTTCCCATCAGATTTGCGAAGCAGGGTTTGGCTGGAGGTGTCATTAGCCCTCCTTGAAGGAGATGAGCTTCTGCTGTCACGGCCATTTAAGGAGTTACTTGTTTCAGATTTGCGTACCCGAGATTGTTTGGGGCTTTTGTAACCCCTCCTTGAAGGGGCGGAGCTTCGAGTGTCACGTCCACGACCATTTAAGGAGCTGCCTGTATCATTCTTGCGCAATGCACTTTTAAAATATGCAACAGAGTTGACCTGTGATATGGAACCAACTGAACTGGCCATCGATATTATGTTTTTATTCAAGCCTATAATATTAACACCTCGTCCATAAGAGCTCTGGGGGGGACCTCTAGAAGTCTGGTCCCACCCCTGAGACCAGCCCTCAGAGTCTAAGCCCCGCCTGTTGAGGGAGGTGGTACATTCACTTCGTTTGAATGGGAAGGTGTTTGGTAAGGGTGAAGAGGAGCGGGACAGAGAGGAGCTTTGTCTCGATGAATTGAACTTCCCAGACTCCTGATAGGAAGGGGAGTTTCTTCTACTGTATGAGCTGTTGAAACCCCTCCGGTTAGTGGGGGCCAGGGATTCTGCTATCTTAAAAGGGGTGGGGCTAGGGGAGCGAGGGCCCACCTGAGCCTCAACTTCGATGGTGAGATCAAATGCGTCAGGAGGTTCAGGGATTTCCAGGGGCAGGTCTGGGTTTAGTATCTCTGGGTTTAACCTCTCTGAGGCCAGCCCCAGGTTAGGGTTCCTGAAGGGGATGGCAGCTTTGGGCTCAGGGCTCCGGTTGCTGTAGAGGGGGTGTCCCCTCTCTGAATGGCGGGAAACGGGAGGGGGGCTCTGATCCCTGAGAGAACGGGCTCCTCCCGCCCTCCCCAGAGAGAAGTAGCCACTTTCACGATTCCTTTCTTCTTTTAACCCTAAAAGAGAAAAACACTCCATCACATGGTATACTAAACACTGTAATTGTTACATTCCAAGGAGTTGTAAGGACATCCACAACACAGTTCTACAAGATACTTCCACACTACTATCAATAAGTCCCACCTCAACCTGAACACAGGTACCTGACAACATCATCATGTAAATAATACCTATGGCTGTAATAGTATACATGTGGTTAATTGCAGTCCTCACCTGAGTGTCTGCCAATCCTGCCCCTGCTGTTGTCCTCCTCCATCCATGCTTTGGGGTTGGTTCGGTGGGGTGGTGGGTCCAGGTGGGTCATGGTGAGGTGGGTTGAGCGGTGCCGGAGAGGCAGGTAGTCGTCCTCTGCACTGATGGAGCCACTGAGATCAGCGTAGACACTCTGGTCCCAACAGCTGGAAGAGGAGATGGTGTGAAGAGGAGATGGTGAAATAATGGTGGAGAGAGGGAGAAAATGAGGGAGTGAGAAAGTATACAGTTGAAGTCGGAAGTTTACATGCACTTAGGTTGGAGTCATTAAAACTCATTTTTCAACCACTCCACAAATGTCTTGTTAACAAACTATAGTTTTGGCAAGACGGTTAGGACATCTACTTTGTGCATGACTGTAACAACTTCCGCCGAAGTCGGTCCCTCTCCTTGTTCGGGCATTGTTCAGCGGTCGACATCACCGACCTTCTAGCCATCACTGATAAAATGTTCCATTTTCCATTGGTTTTGTCTTGTCTTCCTTCACACTTGGTTCCAATCCCATCAATTACATGTTGTGTATTTAACCCTCTGTTTCCCCTCATGTCCTTGTCGGAGATTGTTTTGTTTGTATGTGATGTGCATTTTAGTGTTGGTGTGCGACGGGTTTTGTACCCACATTGTTATTTTGTACATTTTGGAATTTGGTCATAATTTATTAAACAACTCCGTTAATACCAAGTTTGTTCTCCTGTGCCTGACTTCCCTGCCACCAACACGCACCCCTTACAGAATCTCCGACCACCTATGGAGTCAGCAGGAGAAGGTACCCCGGCCATGAAGGTGGAGGAGCACGTCCAGGAGCATGCGGTAATGCTTTACCATCTGGGCGCCGCCATGGATTGCGTTGTCCAGACAATGGACCGCTGGGAGAGACGGGGAGTTCTTCCAGTGCCTCCACCAGCACAACCAGAGTCTATCCTGAGCGCCCCTTTCCCGCATGAACCCAGTGGGATCCGTCTCTCCTTGCCACAGGAGTACGACGGGAGTGCTGCCTACTGCCAGGGTTTCCTCCTCCACCTAAACCTCTATCTGGCCATGGTCCACCCAGCGCCATCGGACCGTGAGAGGGTGTCCGCCCTCATCCCGTGCCTCACCGGGAAAGCCCTAGAGTGGGCCAATGCCATGTGGACAAGGGAGAGATGCGCCGTTGGACCATTTTGAGGAGTTGGCCGATCACCCACCGTTTCCAGGCAGTCTTTAACCACCCGCCCAAGGGGAGAGCGGCGGGTGAGTGCCTCTACCATCTGAGGCAGGAGACTAGGAGCGCCCAGGAGTTTGCCCTGGAGTTTAGGACCCTGGCTGCCGGCGCGGGATGGAATAACAGGGCCCTGATCGACCACTACTGCTGCAGTCTGCTCGAGGACGTCCGTCGGGAGCTGGCCTGCAGAGACACCACCCTCACTTTCGACCAGCTGGTGGACCTGTCTATCCGGCTGAACAATCTGCTGGCTACTCGCGGACGTCCAGATCGGGGTCTGATGGTTCCATCCTCCCGCACCCCCTCTCTGATACCCATGGAGCTGGGAGGGGCGGTGCGCAGGGAGACCGGAGGGGGTTTCCGCTCGTGCACCATCTGTGGCCTGCAGAGGTCACACTGCTGGTCGGTGCCGGGTTGGTTCCTCTGGGAATCGAGGCAGCAGGCAGGGCGCTCTGGCATCACCCCAGGTGAGCTGGCACCATTCTCACCCAGAGTCCTCTGTTGCACATATGTTTGTGTCTGTCTCTTTTCCTGAGTTTTCCCCGCATTCCCAGCATAAGGCGCTCAGATTCAGGCATGGCTGGGAATTTCATTGATAGAGCGTTAGCTCAGAGTTTAGGGACCCCCATTGTTCCCGTGGATGTGCCCTTCCCTGTTCACGCCTTAGATAGTCGACCATTAGGGTCAGGGTTAATTAGGGAGGTCACCTCTCCTTTGGCCATGGTTTAAATAAAGGAAAAATGTACGCTCACCACGCTGCGCTTTGGTCTACTTCCAACGATATCCGTGACAGAACCTCCCATCACCAAAGGACCAAGCAGCATGGTGAAAGGGACTCCTGGACATGGGAGGAGATCCTGGACGGTAAGGGACCCTGGAGGCAGGCTGGGGAGTATCGCATTCCAAGGGAGGAATTGGAGGCAGCTAAAGCAGAGTGGCAGTGATATGAGGAGGCAAGTCATGGAAGCAGGCATGAGAGGATGCACACGGGGAGATTGGCGGAGTCAGGTTATAGACCTGAGCCAACTCCCCATGCTTACCGTGGGGAGAGAGTGTCTAGTCAGGCACCAGGTTACGCGGTTCTGCGGCGTGTGTCTCTAGTGCGCTCTCATAGCCCGGTGCGCTCTCTGCAAGCTCCCCGCAGTTGCCGTGCTAGAGTTGGCATTCAGCCAGGAGGGATTGTGCAGGCACAGCGCTCCTGGTCTCCGGTGTGTCTCTTCGGTCAGGGTTATCCTGCGACAGCTCTACGCACGGTATCCCCAGTTCGCCATTAGAACCCAGTGCGGCCTGTTCCAGCTTCCCACACGTGCCGGGCTAAGGTGGGGGCATGCAGCCAAAAGGAGAGGTGCACGTGGTAAGCACCAGATCTCCAGTGCTCCCCCACAGCCCGGTTCGACCTGTGCCTGCGCTCGGGAGGTGCCGGGCTAAAGTGGGAATTCAGCCTGGAGGAGTGGTGCCAAGGCAACGCACCAGATCTCCAGTGCTCCCCCACAGCCCAGTTCATCCTGTGCCTCCTCTAAGGACCAGGTCTCCTGTATGTCTCCCCAGCCTGGTGGGTCCTGTGGCAGCCCCACGCACCAGGCTGTCTATACGTCTCCTCCCATCAGTGAGGGTCCCCAGTCCGGAGTCTCTAGCGACGGTCTCCAGTCCGGAGCCTACAGCGACGGTCTCCAGTCCGGAGACTCCAGCGACGTTCTCCAGTTCGGAGCCTCCAGCGACGGTCCCCAGTCCGGGGCCCGCAACGAGGGTGCCCAGTCCGGGGCCCGCAACGAGGGTCCCCAGTCCGGGGTCGGCGAAGGGGGTCCCCGCACCAGAGGCGCCACCAAAGTGGGGTGAGCCAGAGGTGGAGCGGGGTCTACGTCCCGCACCAGAGCCACCACGGCGGATAGATGCCCACCCAGACCCTCCCCTATAGGTTCAGGTTTTGCGGCCAGAGTCCGCATCTTGGGGGGGGTACTGTCACGCCCTGACCTTGAGAGCTTTTAATGTCTCTATTTTGGGTTTTGTCAGGGTGTGATTTGGGTGGGCATTCTGTGTTCTATTTTCTATGTTTTTGTATTTCTTTGTTTTGGCCGGGTATGGTTCTCAATCAGGGACAGCTGTCTATCGTTGTCTCTGATTGGGAACCATACTTCGGTAGCCCTTTCCCTCCTTTCTGTGTGGGAAGTTGTCTTTGTTGGTGGCACTATAGCCCTTAAGCTTCACGGTTGTTTTGTATGGTTTATTGTTTTGTTGGCATCATTTTAAATAAAGGAAAAATGTACACTCCCCACGCTGTGCTTTGGTCTACTTCCAACGACATCCGTGACACGCGTTCTGTCTCCTAGAGATGAATGTACTTTGGTGCGAAAAGTGCAAATCATTCCCAGAACAACAGCAAAGGACCTTGTGAAGATGCTTGAGGAAATGGGTACAAAAGTATCTATATCCACAGTAAGATCGAGTCCTATATCGACATAACCTGAAAGGCCACTCAGCAAGGAAGAAACCACTGCTTCAAAACCGCCATAAAAAAAGCCAGACGATGGTTTGTAACTGCACATGGGGACAAAGATCGTACTTTTTGGAGAAATGTCCTCTGGTCTGATGAAACAAAAATAGAACTGTTTGGTCATAATGACTATCGTTATGTTTGGAGGAAAATGAGGGAGGATTGCTGCAGGAGGGTCTGGAGCAATTCACAAAATAGATGGCAACACGAGGAAGGAAAATGATGTGGATATATTGAAGAAACATCTCAGGACATCAGGGGAGGCTCAGGAAAAAAGGGGAGGCTTGCAAGCCGAAGAACACCATTCCAACCGTGAAGCACAGGGGTGGCAGCATTATGTTGTGGGGATGCTTTGCTACAGGAGGGACTGGTGCACTTCACAAAATAGATGGCATCATGAGTGAGGAAAATGATGTGGATATATTGAAGCAATATCTCAAGACATCAGTCAGGAAGTTAAAGCTTGGTCACAAATGGGCCTTCCAAATGAACAATGAACCCAAGCATACCTCCAAAGTTGTGGCAAAATGGCTTAAGGACCACAAAGTCAAGGTATTGGAGTGGCCAACACAATGCCCTGACCTCAATCCTATAGATATTTCTGGGAAGAACTGAAAAAGCGTGAGCGAGCAAAGAGGCCAACAAACCTGAATCAGTTACACCAGCTCTGTCAGGAGGAATGGGCCAAAATTCACCCAACTTGTTGTGTGAAGCTTGTGGAAGGCTACCCGAAACATTTGACCCAAGTTAAACAATTTAAAGGCAATGCTATCAAATACTAATTGAGTGTATGTACACTTCTGACCCATTGGAAATGTGATGAAAGAAATAAAAGCTGAAATAAATCATTCCCTCTACTATTATTCTGACATTTCACATTTTTTAAATAAAGTGATGATCCTAACTGACCTAAGACAGGGAATGTTTTACTAGGATTAAATGTCAGGAATTGTGAAAAACTGAGTTTAAATGGATTTGGCTAAGGTGTATGTAAACATCCGAATTCAACTGTATATATTGTCCCTCTAGAATCGCAATATGAGGCTCATTGACTACTTGGTTTACAAAGCATGCTCAATGAGTTTCTTTTTTGAAGTTCTTTGTACCTAGTTCGTAAATGAAATTTCCCAGCTGCAAAATACCTAAATATAAAGCCCAATGAAATGCCAAGTCTCCAAATATATCTTAACACAAGTGCATAGAGTAAACAAACATTATTTTATACTAAACATTTCTCCTTAGTGGAGCTTCTATCTCAGACACACTAGAGCCAATAGATTCTGAAGAGAACCTGTCAGTGCTGTCTTCGTCGTCTCCGTTACAGATGTAGAGGTCACAGTCAGGGCTCAGGATGCACAAGGAGCTCTCCTCGTAACCCAGCTGATCTCCGCTGACATCACAGAAGCTGCTCACCACTGACAGGCCATAAGAGTTCTCCTGATTGGTCTGTGTGTTCTTGATGACCTATCACAACATACGGCAAACAAAAACAGAACATCAGTCAATGGGGCTACAGATGACTTAATGTATTGAAGTGTAATACCATGTTAGTACTTTCTGCAATTGTCAATAATTCTGGTTAAACTAAATGAAATTCAATGTCCATTTTCACAAAAAACAAATAGCAGACACTGACAAATACTGTTTGTACTATGAGAGAAAAGCAAACACTGACAAGATAAGACAGTGAGCAGCCATAGAAACTAAACGTTTTGTTGGAACTTGCACAATTTATCTCACTTGGCCTACAAAGCCTCATTCATTTACAGATACATATTAACAATGAACACAGGTTTAACACAGTCATCGTTATCGAACACAACACCTCCAAGTCTCTCTTTATAGCTCCATGTCCAAATTGGGAAGTTCATGAATAGTGTCTCCCCTCGGTCTTTCTCCTCTGTTCCTCAAGACGTTCCTCTCATACTCACACGTTCTGTCTGTCGCTCGATTAGTTACACCGTTGTAACTCTACCTGGATTGTAGTTCTCCTCATTATTATTTCATAGCAGTTTTTTTCTTGACATATACAACCGTCCTCTGGGTTGTCTTAAAATACATATTCTAATCTTCAGTTTGATTTGAATTAATGGCAATATAAACAACAACTTTATAATATCATAGTACTAGGTAGGTATACAAAAGGTATTGCAATGTAATACAGAAATGAAAAACAATGAGATAAGATCTGACTTCCACAAAATGTATATTTGCCTAATTTGTGGCAATCAAAGGCAAAACAAGGCGAGTGCTCTGCTACCAATAAACAGTTGTGTCCTCATAAAGTAATGTGCCTTTGCAATAACATACTATGTGTAGATGTGGGCCGGCCGGTGCTTTCTGTAACCTGCCTTCATGTATAATGTTACCAGTGATTCCCAAAAGGGCAGTAAATGATCTCCCGTCATTCATTTGTAATGGGAGCATTCTCTTCACCGCCCTCCTCATATCTTTTCCCTCATACGTTCCTCCTTATTCACTACACTCAACACAGGGTCATGCCTCACCAACGTCTGTTACTGAGCACTTTGTAGTGAATTCAGCACTGGGTGTTACTGGTTAAATGGAGTAGCTTCCCCTTCCGAAAAGAAAAGTCTAGCTAAAGTTTAAGTAGACTCAAAGTCAACATTACCACTCAGCCATCTCCCTTACTTCCTCTAGTGTATTGATCCTTGACTGTCTGACCTCAATGTCTATCTGACCCTTTCCCTGACCCCATATCTTACCTTCCACCTGTCTGTATAGGCCCAGATAATCACTCACCACTCTTCTAATCCCCTCTCCCTCTGTCTTGGCACTGGTATCACTCTCCACTGCCTGTGGTGCTGGTGGAGGTACAGTGGCTTGTCCGGGCTCCTTCTCCACTGTGAGGCTCAGCTGTGGTGCTGGTAGAGGTACAGTGGCTTGCCCTGGCTCCCTCTCCACTGTGAGGCTCTGCTGTGGTGTTTCGGCTGTACCAGTGCCTGTACTCGTGCCCGAGTGCAAGTGTTTCTGGCGCAGGCAGTCGTGGCAGCGGGAGGAGTCGAAGATGTTGGGCTGAAACTTGGGACAGATAAGGTCATCGCCAGAGAGGGGCATGGCGAGTCCAGAGGTGGCAGGCGCTCACTCATCGCACCCCTCGGAGAACACTGAGGAACAACAGGCTGTAAAGGCAGATAAAACCAAACACAGTATTTAATGAGCCTAAAACACCACAAAGTAGAAAAAGTGGTTGTGGTAAAACAGTAGTACCAGTAGTACTTCAGGACAAATTGTGGATTTCAAAAAAATATACAGTAGTCCATGAGGAGAAAAAAACAGCTAAAATCCTTTCAACATTTATATGTACACAGTGTAAGACATTGATGGGATATTATTACAGTGTAGTTGTTATAGGACGATGTAGCAGAGCTGGAAGCAATGCTGTAGCATATTTAATCCACAAGGGTCATTATTTCATGGTTAGTGCGATAAAACGGAACAGTTAAGCTCAGTGAAAACTAATTACACAAGAGGGTATAGTGAAACACAATACAGAAAGGAAGATGATAGAACTCTTTCCAGCATATCATTAATATCATTACTAAACGTCACCGAGAGCACTTGGTAACATTCCAATTTAAAAACATTTCAGCAATAAAAATCTAAATACAAGTCAAAGTATTGAATAATTAATTTCCAGATTTCTTAATGTGTATTAGTTTTCATTTAATTATTCTTTTAAATTTGAGAGGAAGAGGTTTTCAACGATACCTGACAGAAGAGTTCTCAGCCGTCAGTTAAACTGAGAATATGCCATTTAGAGAAAGGTAATATACTGTCCATCAGACCCCCGGCACAAGCCTCTTCCCCTGCTCACAATCCCCCTGAGGCTCTTACTCTTACATGGATCCGATTGGCTGTTCCGACAATGGATGAAACTGATGCACTTCTGACTGCCATGTTGGCTCTGCTTAACATTACCGAGAACCTATCAGTCTGCCAGACCTAGAACCAATATGGAGTCAAATGCATGACAGTTACTCTATTGAAGGTTGTATTAGATATCATGAGCTTTAGAAAGCTAAATGAACTGCTTGTGACAGATGGCACGCGTTAGCAGTGTTTATTTATTTACACTAACCTGAGCTAAGGTATGAGATCAGCATACACTAAGATCCTTGACTATACCACATTTCTTGAAATCTAAACAAATGAGGGCATGGGGTCCTATAATGTCTAGCAATACACACGTAAAGATCTCTTCTCTGATGCTCGGAAAAGGATGTTGACTGAGGAGTCAGGTTTCCAAGTGATTCTTTTAATCAAACTTTGAGCATATACACATTGGATGGATACATCATACCAAAGCAGTTAGCATATAAACAAACATGGAGAAAGGAGAGAGCCTAACAAAGGAAACAGACAGGTCGTGTCCAATTGGTTAAAACAAAACAATGTTTGAAACGGCCACTCTGGATCGAGCAGACATTGGCTTTCAATGAGAATGAATATGTGCAGTTTGTGTATTTGTTTGCTCTGTAGACTTTCCCAACTGGTACCATAGAAACTCTAAATGTCCATCATGGCTGCTTATGATCCTTAGAGCGTTGGACTAGTAACCGAAAGGTTGCAAGTTCGAATCCCCGAGCTGACAAGGTACAAATCTGTCGTTCTGCCCCTGAACAGGAAGTTATAACCCACTGTTCCTAGGCCGTCATTGAAAATAATAATTTTTTCTTAACTGACTTGCCTTGTAAAATAAAGGTAAAAAAATAAATGTAAAAAAAGAGGCCAGACAGACCCTTACACTGCAAATCTATTTTTTCATAACTCTCAGTCCTTGTGATGTACCCTCTTCCCAGTCAGTCTGCGTCTTTGCTTCTTGCTGGTCCTCCCAACTCTGTTCTTTTCAATTCTGCCCTTCTTGTCTGTGGCACCTGGCTTCTTGTCTGTTGGCCGGCCTCGTTCTTTGCCTTCCTGTTTCCCTTTCCTGCTTCCCTTCCGCTGCGTCTGGTGAGCGTGGAGCGAGGCGTTCAGTGAGCAGATTCTGCAGAGGGAGGAGGGGGGATAATAACGTGTGAGAATAACTTGCCACCACACTGCTCATATTGTTATATAGGCATCATATTAGACTAAATTAGCTGTCAGAACTGAATACAGAATGACAATAGAACAGGAATTGGGGGCTCATTGCTATTCCTTAGCAGGGTGTATAACACAGCTGTTGAGGAATAATGAAATTTGCATAAATTATTACCCATTTTTCAAATCCTCCAGTGAATTTGACCATTATCAATAACACAAGAAAAGAGTACAAGTGATTTTCATTAAATGTGAGTGAGGATAAACACAACTTACTTTTTATTGAGGATCGGATTCCCAGATTTCTTTGGCAAAGCACTCATTTTCTCCTGCTCCTCCACAGTAACCTTCAAAAGAAAATGTACAGTTTGAATACCTTTCAGAAAAACTATTTCAAAACATAAGAACATGGGACGTTGAAATCAGCAACAAATGCTTTACCTGATTGGTTTCTGGCGCAAAGAGGCTGGCCCCCGTGAGGTCAAGGTCACTGATGGTTGTTACGGTAACAGTATGGTTGGGGTGATCGTACTGTACAGACTCGGTTGTGCCCGTTATTACATCCTCCAATTCATCTTCTTCATCATCATCATCCTCATCTGTGGAGAGTTAACCATAACAATAAGAGTAAGTGAAATGGATTCACACTACATGTTAACTTCTGGGTAAACCTGAAAACACAGATAAGGGCAAGTGAAGGCAGCCAACAATATTCTGTCAAGCCGAGCTGACATGTTTAATTATTTCGCTCAAACTCACCGAGAGCCTCTTTTCTTTCCTGCAGCAACTTCAAATACTCCTTGTGTCTCTGGAATTAAAGAGTAAATATGATTTGTGCACAGTTCTGTCCACATTGTTAGTATTCCCGTCATCAAAAACTCTACTTAAGTGACAAGTTTTACACACCATGTCTATTTAATTAACACTTGGGTTTTATTCTTGTGCCTTTTCTCTTAGCCGGTGTTTACCTCTTCTTTGACTCTCTTCTGCTCCTCCTTTATCTTGGTCTGGATTTCCACCACTGCTGCTTTCCTCCTCTCCACCTTTCTCTTGTGGAATCCTGTCAGATACTCCCTGCAGGAGATACGATAAGTCAAACAGATGAGTACATTCATGACAAGTCACTTGTGGTCAATTTATTGCATTTACCAATACTTAACTTCTGATAGGATTAATGAGAACTTGGCAAACCAATTAGAGGTGCACTAAACACATTTCTCAAAGACAGAGGCAGGATGATGTGGCTTATGATTCTCTATCAACAATGATGGCATATCATACAAGCTGACAATGTAAATGAGACCTACCTAGCAATCTAGCTAGTTTAGCCAGAGATGCTCTGTAGTTAGCTAACGTTAGCTTGCTATGCGTTGAGGGACTCCTGTGCTGTTTATAATGTGCCAAACTCACTGTCGCTCGTTATCGTTGTACATGACCACACATTTCTCTCTTTTCTTAAATTTCTCATGCTTCCCCTTTTCCTTTTTGTTCCAGTTCTTCATGTTTTTCATTTTGATAACACGTGAGCTTGTTTTTCAGCTGGCGAATTGCTTCAGAAGTCCCTGATTTGTGTGCATCATACAATGTGGTCCGACTGGGACAACCTCCCAAGCACTTTGGTTCTTTGAAATTGTGGCCATTCTCTCCAATGTCCAGTTCTATAAGAGTCATTTTAAAAAGTACATTGAAATGAAATGTTTTTCAGAATTCTGATACAAGTAAAATAACATTACCATGCCTACATTAAACATTGATAAGTGTACAACTTTAATATTGCCAACATATTTATGAACAATTTGTTGAAAATGCACAAAGCAATTGGCCGTTATCAAAAATGTAGCTCTATTGAAACCAAAGCCTACAAGGATGGAATAATGTTTGGTGGACACTGCCTACCCCAGAGCAGTGTGACCAACCCAAATTTGATAATGTATTAGCTGTGCGAGTTTCAAATAGAGACCACATTCCACTCTGAACATGACACCGGGTAGTCAAATACTGGGAGCCACAGTCTGCTAGGACATTCCTACGGATTAATAAAGAGAGCGAGTCTGGAGACACAATAGTTATTTCTACTGTGGGGAGTGGCTGTAAGACACCACTATTCAGCCCAAGTCAAATAAAAGATTTCAGCAAAGGGAGATGGTGACAGAAAAGGAGGGACATACAGAGCGGGAAAAAAGTATTTAGTCAGCCACCAATTGTGCAGGTTCTCCCACTTAAAAAGATGAGAGAGGCCTGTCATTTTCATCATAGGTACACTTCAACTATGACAGACAAAATGAGAAAAGAAATCCAGAAAATCACATTGTAGGATTTTTAATTAATTTATTTGCAAATTATGGTGGAAAATAAGTATTTGGTCACCTACAAACAAGCAAGATTTCTGGCTCTCACAGACCTGTAACTTCTTCTTTAAGAGGCTCCTCTGTCCTCCACTCGTTACCTGTATTAATGGCACCTGTTTGAACTTGTTATCAGTATAAAAGACACCTGTCCACAACCTCAAACAGTCACACTCCAAACTCCGCTATGGCCAAGACCAAAGAGCTGTCAAAGGACACCAGAAACAAAATTGTAGACCTGCACCAGGCTGGGAAAACTGAATCTGCAATAGGTAAGCAGCTTGGTTTGAAGAAATCAACTGTGGGAGCAATTATTAGGAAATGGAAGACATACAAGACCACTGATAAACTCCCTCGATCTGGGGCTCCACGCAAGATCTCACCCCGTGGGGTCAAAATTATCACAAGAATGGTGAGAAAAAATTCCAGAACCACACGGGGGGACCTAATGAATGAGCTGCTGGGACCAAAGTAACAAAGCCTACCATCAGCAAGGGCATTGAAGATGAAACGTGGCTGGGTCTTTCAGCATGACAATGATCCCAAACACACCGCCCGGGCAACAAAGGAGTGGCTTCGTAAGAACCATTTCAAGTGGCCTTGCCAGTCTCCAGATCTCAACCCCATAGAAAATCTATGGAGGGAGTTGAAAGTCCGTGTTGCTCAGCAACAGCCCCAAAACATCACTGCTCTTGAGGAGATCTGCATGGAGGAATGGGCCAAAATACCAGCAACAGTGTGTGAAAACCTTCTGAAGACTTACAGAAAACGTTTGACCTCTGTCATTGCCAACAAAGGGTATATAACAAAGTATTGAGAAACTTTTGTTATTGACCAAATACTTATTTTCCACCATAATTTGCAAATAAATTTATTAAAAATCCTACAATGTGATTTTCTGGATTTTTTTTTTTCTCATTTTGTCTGTCAGAGTTGAAGTGTACCTATGATGAAAATTACAGGCCTCTCATCTTAAGTGGGAGAACTTGCACAATTGGTGGCTAACTAAATACTTTTTTGCCCCACTGTACATCATGAGTTCAATAATAAGGCCAGGGACTGAGGAAGAGAGCCAAGGGGCAGAGAGAAAGAACCAGCAACTAGCCAAGAAAGCAGGAATAGAGACTAGTATAGTAAAGTGTGGGTGGTCTTCTTCCCCCACCTTCAGGTGGATAAACAGTAGCAGTGTAGTTTTGTTGACCAGCCCAGTCGCTAGCTCCAGTGAAACACCTAATAAGGATCAAGATGAGTGTGTAAGCGTAATGCAGACCACTAACATTGCATTAAGAGTGTTCTGTCTAAAAGAAATCTTGTGGAAACATTTTTACTGTAGCATCCCTACTGCTTGGCATTTATAGCAACTTAAAAATAAGACAAACAAAACACATGCTGTCCACATTCATCTTTTATTAAAACAAATCCAAAAAAACAATACATAGAAGGGAAAACATTAGATGAGATATTTTGTAACATTATAAATCGTAGTATGTCCATTCACTGCAGATGGTTGGTTGTGCAGCACTTACTAGACCACACTAACCAGTCTGATGAATTCAATCTGAAATAACGGTGCAGATACAAGGGACATGGTTGGGTAAATTGACACCATACAGCGGTGAATATAGCTGTATTAACACATTTATGTGCATTGGAGTTCATGTCAAAAACACTACAATGTGCCAAATAATGATGCCCTATAAAAACTGCCATACTAATGTCTTGATGGACAACAGTACTTCCTGCATAAAATATTAGGATAACTCCATTATCCTCATTTTAAAAAAAAAAAGTCACTCCTTCACACTCCAACAGTTTATATCCCTAGGTTGCCGTGACAATATAAAACAAGATTACTCAAAAAAAACTGAGCATGTATAATATTACAGCCATTAAATAAGAAAATCAGAACACAAAGATGAGAATGACAAAAGTGACAAAGTCTAGCCAACAAATTAAAAGCAATTGGACAGATTCCACGAGGATAGCTCTGACACTGAAAACATTAAATAATTGTTAACTACATCAAGGCCATTATGCTTGAGAGCTTCCCAATCAGACTGGTCAGAATCAACCTTTCTGACAGTGACCGAACTGATTGTTCAATAACATAGTCAACTCACTCCGGCCTCTGGCTGGTGGCCAATACACAAACCATTTAACCTTCCTACAGAGTTGATGGTACCTTCTTTCTACCCATTATTCTCCCCTCTCACATACATAAGAACATCCTGCTTCATTCTATTCAAGACTGCTGTCTCTACATGGCTACAGAATGTACAATCTATATACAATCATGACTGTGATACTGTGTATGCGACTGACTAACTGAATGTATGTATGTATATATAAAACTTGTATAAAGAATTGGGCTTTGATTTTCCATTTACGTTGACTCTCCAAACCATGAACCTGTTTTCTTATTGAAAAACAAATGGCACTTTTACAGTGCTGGCCCATTAATATTGCACTGCACTGCTGAGTCTAAATAAAGCTGCTCTGTGTACTGTACGACTACTGTCAACTGTCACCGTGCCAACTGGTGTGGTACTACAGTATATTGCGCTTGAGTACACTAGCATTGTACAGTCAATGAGGTAGATATAAATAGATACTACTCTGCACTGTACTGTGAGAAGCAAGTTATTTTGCATTGTACAGTAGAGGCTAGAGGTTGACTATCAAAGCTAGAATGCACTGAAGCCACAGTCGGTCTCCTTGCGTTGAACTATTGTATTGGGCTGTCAAAAATACATACATTTTAAATGTATCATTGTGAAGCTTGAACACACATGACATTTTAGCATTTAGAACTTGTGGAATGCCAGTGCATGTGCAGCCCGTCATCTACCTGTGACATTACAGCTCTGCCATAAAGCTTTAGCCACAACGAGCACAACCTCTTGTGGATGAAGGTCCATTCATCGCAGGGCACAACTCAAAATAACTGTTGGCTAATTAGCCAAGCAAAGAGAGAGAGAGACTGAATTGTATGTGGATGAGACCCAATGGCAGCCATTTTGGTCCTTTTTCCCTTTGGGGCCTATAAGCAGATTCTCTCTACGCTAAGTAGTGTTAGCAACGTTACAGTGTTAGCATTATACCAGTGAGCATGTGAGAAACCATGTGCAGTGGTCCAGTGTATGGGCTGCATTATATACCAACTCCTTCTGTGAGGATATGGGGGTGTGTTAGGCGTGTGTGAGAGTAAATATGACACTGCCAGAATGTTAACAGTAGTCAATGTTCAGGCTGGCAGTGTGAAGATTGAAGGTCCCTTTTGGTGTCTCTCCTGTGATATGTTCATGAGACACGGCTGTTTGCGTAGTTGACAATTAGATGCTGTGTGGAAATGGCTGACTAGTAATTTATCAGTGATATGTCTGTAGGGCTAGGTGACTGTTCTGGGATCTGTATAAATGGACTAATTTCTAATATGTGGTGGAGAATAACTTATCACTGACCACTGATCAGTACTCTGAGTGAGTAGATCACAAGTCAGCGTTAACGTGTGTGGGTCTAACTGATCTGAGATCTGTCTGAGGGGTGAATCATCAGGAGGCCGCGATGGTGGTTCCCCCGCTGAGGCGGAGCAGGATTTGCTGGCAGTCCTGTAGGGAGCGGCGGTCGCCCACACGCTCAAGGGTGCGCTTGGCCTCGGCCAGCAGGCGGGCGCGGTGCCCTGGTGGGGTCAGCAGGGGTAAGGGTAGGTGGCGGCACGCCAGCAGGATGGCATGAGCCCTTTCACGCTCACCCAGAACACAGTCACCCTCTGCTGCAGGGCAGAGGAGGAGAACAGGGGAGGAGGAAAAAGTAAAGAAAGGTCAGTACATTTGTGAGGAAAGCACTACATTTGTGTTAATTTGACATCAAAAACACATTTGGTATTATTCATGATAATAATTGAAGTGTGTGTGTCCTTACCCGTGGTGTACCCAGGGTTGTTGGTCCTGCGTCGGAGGCTGTGCTCCAGTAGCTGGTGTGTACGGGTGGGACTGGCTCCAGCCATCAGCCTCACTGTGGTCTCATGCAGGAACACCTGGGGGAGGACAAGAGAGGGAACATATGTAATTACACCACAGATAGCCATGAATAAACCATGAATAATCCATGAACCAGCCAGCAGGTCTGAAGCCCTAGTTACCTTGTGTTGTGCCTGTCTGTAGCATTGGCCCAGCCTTCGCAATGAACTCAGGTCCTGCTGGAATCCAGCCAATTGGGAGCCAGGGGCAGGACCTGGCTCCCCATTGCTGCTGCTTCCTCTTTGCCATTGGCTGGTCCTGAGGGTCAGCAAGAGGTCACAGACCAGGAGCTCCACCCCCTTGGTATAGGAAAGAAAACAGTAAGGCAGAGGAAGGGAGGGGGGGAAGAAGAAAAAAAGTGTTGAACTACGTAATAAATGACTACACAATGAGTTATGGAAACTAAGAGAGTCATATGGGACAGTACATGCACTGTAAGCAGCGTCTCGACCTGGATATGGTGTGTTGCAGGTACCTGCAGATTTGGGAGGCCCCTGTACTGCACTGCAGACACATGGCACTGGGCTGCAGGATCATGCAATGCAACTACAATGCACTACAGCCACCCCCTACCACACACACACAAACTATACCTAGCTAGTCAGCTTGTACCTGTGCTTTGGTGAGTCAAACGAGCACCCATGCAACGGTCACCTTGTGCAGTATATGTTTGTTCATGGTGTGTGTGTAATATGACCAATGAACACTGTGAATCAACCAGCTCCATTACAACCTTTACTGCATGTATATACACAAAGGTTAGAGTTGGTTCAACTAGAAATCACAGAGAGTGTATATATTCACTTGCATCCTAAAAACCCGCATTTTGGGAGAGTACCTTGTTGAGCCCGTTTCCAGACTGGGCGGACAGGGGAACAGAGATGCTGGTGCGCAGGTAGCTGCTGGCCCTGTCGCAGTGAGACAGACAGGCCACCGCCCCCTCTCCCTTCAGAGACGACAGGCTCATCTGCACCGCCTTACACAGCAGCAGCACAGCCTTGGGCAACGGATGACTGCAGGACGACAGGGAAAACAACATTATGTGGATTATGGCAATGCTTCTAATGTCCTTTACATACACATCACTGGGACCATGCTCCCACACTTACAAGACATCTACTGAAAACAGTGCATGAAGAAGACCCACAACATCAAGGACCCCACATACTCCAGCCACGAGCTGTTCACTCCCTTACTGTCAGGCAGACTGTATCAGAGCATGAGGTCTGATACCAACAGGCTCAGAGACCACCTGCTCTTATACTCCACACCTTAGCACACAACTGATGTTACCAGACTCTTATTAAGATTACTAAATACTCCACAAATTAAACACTTACCCCCCAATCCTCCCTTCCCCAAAACATGTAAATATTGGACTAAATTGTACCTTCCTGTATTATACTAAAATGTTTATTCTATTCGACTGAGCCATTTACTTTATGTTCCTGTTCTTATCTTTTCTTATTTGTTATTGTTGTATTGTCCAGAAGGAACCTGCAGGTAACCATTTCTTTGGACTGTGTATACCAGGTATATCCTGTACATACGACTAATAAAAAACACACACAACATAAACGGAGTATACTGACTCGAGGGTATGGAGAGCTCTGGGCATGCGCTCTGCCTCTGCCAGCAGTGACCTCACAGCGACATCATCTCCTTGCAGCCAATGGGCAGCAGCCTTTAGGACCAATGCCCACCAGCGACTCACTGGGTCTGCCACTAAGCAGAGAAGAGATTACATGACAACATTAGACTTCAACTGTGGCATCAAGGGGTCTAGCAAAAATTGTTCACATGTTATATTGAATAAGTCAATTATGTTAATCATAAAGAGTTTATCTTTAGTGTCCAAGATACATATGAGAAGAAAAAATCTATACACATTCACAGCATCAGATCATCTCGTAGGAAACAAAGATGGGAGAAATCTGTAAAGAAATCTGTCCCACACAGAGCATGGTGTGGTTCACACTAACGTGTGTATTCCAGTACCTGGCATGGTGGTGTGATTAGGTGGGGCTGGGAAGGGAGGTGAGGAGGACTCCTCTGTGCAGCTGTTCAATAGGTGGAGAAACTCCAAGGCACTGGAGAACTCCCTGAGAGACAGAGTGAGAGTGAAGAAAAGTAAACAAAGTAAAGTAAACAATTTGCATAGGTAAACAGGAGAGTGACTGGGCACCGAGGACCCTGGCCTTACCCCGAGTCGTTCTTGGGCTTGCCTGCCTCCCTGTCAGTGTGGGGCTGGATGAGGGAGTGCACAGCTCTCTCCAGCAGCTTCTCACAGAAACAACGATGTAGCTGGGCGATGGGGTCAGCTAAAGGAAGAGAGAGAAAGAAGGAGGGAAAGAAAGATAATTAAAAGGCCTAATTGTTGCATGAGAGCATTTCTGTATACACTATTAGCTCTTCCATCGACTTTATTGTTCATACCTGGGTCTCTCTGGGAAGTGTACACGCCCTCTCTGCTTTCAGACTTCACAGACCAATCACAGCTGAGGAAGAACTGCCTGCCCAATGGGGTGAAGAGCCAGTGCAGACAGTCAGGGATGGGCTTGGAGTCGGATTGGCTGGCCACACCCTCAGCACAGCTCAACAGGTAACCCTGGGACACAGACATGTCGGGAAAGATGACAGTGAGTGGATAGTATCAGAGATATCATTACCATAGCAGTAATGGAGGGATGTGGAGGGTTAGTAATGGAGGATGGAGGGATGCCCTGAGACACTCACAGGCAGGCAGGAGAGGTGGTGGCCCAGTACAGTGCGCAGAGCTGTTGCCGCGGTGACATAGATCTGAGCCTGCTGGGCAGGGGCCATCTTGCTTTGGGCGCTCTCACTGAGGTTGACGGCACTCATAGACAGAGACAGAGCCCACAGGCCACTGCGCTGGGGAAGCTTCCCTACACACAGAGAGAGAGAGAGAGAGAGAGAGAGAGAGAGAGAGAAGTTCCAGACAGAGGATGGGGTACTACTGTGTTATGTTATTGTGTTTACAATGACTAATGATACGGACCTAGGCTCAACGTTCTAGACTATTCAGTGTAGTCACCTGTGAGCTGCAACTGGCTCAGCCTATGGTAGACCAGAGCTGCGTCCCGGGAGCTGGTCTTTGACTCCTCCCCCTTGTGCTTCCCACCAACCTGGCGAACCAGCCAGCCCAGAGGGGTGGGGTGATGCAGACAGTAGCGAATCAGGTTCCAGGAGAGTGAGAAGAGGAGGTCCCAACTGGTGGTGGGCAGGGCTCTGGTCAAGACTGAAAGGCAGGTTTTCAAACTGGCCATAGCTGCTGTATAGTCACCCTGTAGGAGTGGAGAGGTGGGAAAATCTATAAGAATACTTATGGAACTTCGCATTCATGTACCTATAGACACAGAGAGATGGTTTTACCCAATCAGGGCACCAGTTAAAGGAGATACTCAAACACAGGTACAGAGAAAAACAATAAGTAGGGGAAATCCTTCAGACATAAAGGGATGTGAACTCACTCTGTTGAGATGTAGGTCTGCTTGTTTACGCTGCCTCCAGAAGGAGACGGATTTGGGCGAGTGGAGGGGGGTGACAGGCTCCCAGAGGTAGAGGACCCTAACACAGCCCCACACTGCCCCAACACCGCTCAACATCCACACCATCAACCATGGCAACAGGCACCAAAGCCAGGTCGCTGTGGGAAAGAGAGGGAGGAGTCAATATAAGATACATATAGTCCAATACATCCTCAAAACAACTCCCAACCGGGAACTCTTACTGTTAAGAATAATAATGACTTTGACTATAATAGCCGATCGTGAATGCAATAGGACTTGTATGGTCAGTATAAGGGTGAACTAAGGGGCTGACCAAAGTTGTGGGTCTGGCTGGGTAATGAGAACAGTGTCCTGGAGGCTCCATGTGCAGAGGTCAAGCCAGAGCTGCCCTGGGCCTCAGATCCCAGGAGAGAGGGCAGGGGGTTGAGGGAGAGGCAGAAGAAGGTGAGGGCGCAAAGGAGGAGACGAGAGCGATCCATCACACCCATGGAAGAGGGTGAGCCAGGCTCACTCTTCACCTGAGAGGAGAGAGCGAGAGAGAATAGTTCAACTACTATGTAAGTGTTCAACCTTCGCAACATTCAATCCAAACAATTTCCACAAAACATCACAGTTCCTTGGCTATCACCATCACAGTACCTGCTCATGGTCTAGTAAGGGACTGCCAGGCTCTGAGTCGATGCAGTATGGAGAGAACTCATGAGGAGATCCTGAACCAGACTCTGATGCTGGAGGTGACATCATCAGCATCTCTGGTTTCATCTCCACATCATCAGACAGCACCACTGACTCTGACAGAGCGGAAGTGGGAGAGAGCCCAATGCATTATGGCCCGTTCATGAACTGAAGTTGTGATGGATTAACTAGTAATAAATGGGGGACTTACTGTTCTTGCTGTTCATCTTGAGGGCCAGGTTCTCCTGCCGTAGTTTGTGGTTGACCTGCTGCAGGTATTTGATGTAGTCGATGGCTTTCCTCAGCACTCCTGATTTGTGCATCTGCGTACAAACACATTAGCAATGTGTCAGTGTACATTTGGTGAGAGTGCCCTGTACGTACAACTCCATTCCTCGGACTTCCATGTACTCTAGGAAATACCAAGAATCTGCGGTTTTATAGCCTAATTCAGATTGACACCTGTGAAACATTCAAATTATTCTAGCATGCTCCTCTAAGTTTCTATCGGACTTGAACCACAAAATAAAACTAAACCCACTGTTCCTGTAAGGTCAATATTGGATTATTGTAACACTTGGTTTTCCTGACCTTGGCGTCTCCGCCCATGACCAGGTCTCTCAGCTCCAGGATCTTGTCATTGATGGAGGAGCGGTACCTCTTCTCGATGATGTTGTGGGTGGTTCTCCTCTCCCCTCCTTCATCACCCCCCCTGGACCCATCACCATCCCATGGTCCATCACCTGCCTGTTCCCACCTACACAGTGGGAGGTGCCTGACGACAGCTGTTTGATGGGCAGCTTGTCTCCGCCTCCCATCATGACAGGCACAGTGGTCAGGATGTTACTGCCCATCAGAGTCTGAGGGAAGAGTTAAGGTACAAGTCAGTGGTGACATATGACACAGATAAGATACCAAGGGGGACAGAGCAGAGAAGCATATTCAATTGAATTCTCTGGTCATCTTCATCTAAAGCACTTTTCAGTCCAAGTTCCGGTTTAATCTGGGTCTATGTGACCGTCCCCATTAGACCCCGAACAGAGAGAAGAGAACGGGAGAGGGTGAAGCAGACAGATAGTATAGAGACCTACCGGTACCTGTAGAGTCTGTGTCTGGATAGGATGGGTCAAGGTGGTGATCCCAGGGTTCTGCATGGTGGACAGAACCTGTGTCCCATCAGGCTTCAGGGTGGTCAGAACCAGATTCTCTGTCTTCAGAATCTGAGGCTGGTGGACCAGAAGCTGAGAAAGACCAGGGACACTGGATCAGTTACAACCAGTGATGCCATACACAACACAAGGTCTATGGTTACACCATGCTAGGATCTGCAAGTATTTAGAGAGACTTTATAAAGATTGGACACAGCTAGTTTTGATTAGGGACTCAAACATTGTAAAGTATGAAGCTTGATACTCACGGGTAGCTGTTGAACCTGCTGTTGCATGGTGTGGACTGTAGGTGCTGTAGAGAGAGTCTGGATGGTCTGGCCCGTCTGCAGTAGTCTCTGGTGCTGGATGGTCATGGGTTGAACCTGTGGTGATGTCATTATGCTCTGTATCTGCGGTTGGAGGACTGTGGAAAAAAGAGAGGTATGTAGTATGGATACATTATCAAAGAGCACCATTCATATAGAAAAGCATGTAGGACTCTGAATAATTTCACATGATAACCATCTTTAAGTGCATTTCTAATGAATAACCACCAATTCCCAGTGAACAAATCTTTTCAGTGTAAAAAAAAAAGAAAAAAAAGAAAAAAGTTGCTCTAACCTTGGAAGCTTGTAGTGGGACTCTGGTGGCAGATGACAGGGTTCTGGATGAAGCGGGACTGGCCACCGCTAGATGTGATCATCACCGTCTGGGCCTGGGACTGGATGGGCAGAGCCTGGTTGTGGGTCTGGACCAGGGTGTGCACAGGGAAGCTATGCGCCTGCATGGGGATGCTCTGGCTGTGGACCTGGATGGTGGGTTGCTGCTGGGGCTGGATGGCCTGCATCTGGGGTTGGATGGCCTGGGGCTGGATGGCCTGCATCTGGGGCTGGGGCTGGATGGCCTGCATCTGGGGCTGGGGCTGGATGGCCTGCATCTGGGGCTGGGGCTGGATGGCCTGCATCTGGGGCCGGGGCTGGAGCAGGGGAGGGGCGCGGATCTGATGCTGCCCTGAAGAGAACGTCTGGACTGGGGTCTGTGGTGGGGTGAGGGGCAGGGACTGTTGGGCCAGTGTTTGGGTGGGGGTGAGAGTCACGTTGCTGTGCTGGTAAACTGTGGTAGTGGTCTGGGGTGTCTGTGGGGCTTGAGGGGGTGGGCGTGGGGTGGCCCCAGCACCATTCTGTAGGGAGCCTGCAGAGGACATCTGGTCCTCAAAGAGGTCGGGGAAGTCCCCCACCTGGTTGCTGACGAACTGGAGCATCTCTGAGGAGAGAGAATAATTCAAGGGGTTCATGAGTCTCTGGTTGTGGGTGAGCTAAAAACGCACTTTATTCTTAGCCATAAAATCATGTGCAATGGCAATTGATTGAATAGACAACAAATTTGACTTTACATAGTTAGCATAGAATTGGCTTATTAGACACAATCCATTTGTTAATATGGCCCTCTAATGAAGGTAGGGCTTCATTGTTGCAGTCAAATCAAATATTATTTGTCACTTGCGCCGAATACAGCAGGTGTAGACCTTACCGTGAAATGCTTACTTACAAGCTCTTAACCAACAATGTAGTTCAAGAAAAAGAGAGTTAATAAGATATTTACTAACTAAAGTAAAACAATCAAAAAGTAACAAGAAATGTACATAACAATAACGAAACTATATACAGGGGGTTCCAAGTTAATGTGCAGGGGGTACAGGTTAGTAGATGTAATTTGTAAAGTGACTATGCATAGATAACAAACAGTGAGTAGCAACAGTGTAAATAGGGGGGAGGGATCAATGTAAATAGCGCAGGTGGCCATTTGATTAGTTGTTCAGCAGCCTTATGGCTTGGGGGTAAAAGCTGTTAAGAAGCCTTTTGGTCCTAGACTTGGCGCTCCGGTCCTGCTTGCCGTGCGGTAGCAGAGAGAACAGTCTGTGACTTGGATGACTGGAGTCAGACCATTTTTTGGGCCTTCCTCTGACACTGCCTAGCATATTAGGTCCTGGATGTCAGGAAGCTTGGCCCCAGTGACGTACTGGGCCGTACAACCTGTCACAAGGGCAGATGCACAACTCTGGACTTTTCTAACGGCTTCAAAGGCCTTAATGAATTGGACCTGGAATTCCTACCACTGCCCAAAATGATTTTTTTTTAAATGTTGTGTAGTTTAAAAAAATGTAACACTTTATTAAGATTTGTCATTTTATTGTGAGGAACTGCAGTTTCATCTGACATTATTTCAGTTTTGTCCTCTTATGTGAGTGATCCTTGTGTTTCAGGTTATTGTCCTGTTGAAAGGTGAATTTGTCTCCTAGTGTCTGTTGGAAAGCAGACAACCTGTTTTTCCTCTAGGATTTTGCCTGTGCTTAGCTCCATTGTGTTTAGTCATTGCCAATGACAAGCATACCCATAACATTATGCAGCCACCACCATGCTTGAAAATATGAAGAATAGTACTCAGTGATGTACAGACTTCTTACTTCTCACACTGTCATTTAGGTTGGTATTGTGAAGTAATTACTGTTGTTGATTCATGCTCAGTGTTCTATCAGACATTCAAATCTGTAACTGTTTTAAAGTCACCATTGGCCTCATGTAATTAAAGTGTAATTAGAATTTCACCATGCTCAAAGGGATATTCAATGTATTTTTAAAAAATGTATACCAATAGCTGTCCTTCGCAAGGTATTGGAAAACCTCCCTGGTCTTTGTGGTTGAATTGGTGTTAGAAATTCACTGCTCAACTGAGGGACCTTACAGAAAATTCTGTGTGTGGTGTAGAGATGAAGTAGTCATTCAAAAATCATGTTAAACACTATTATTGCACAGTCGATTAAAAGTATGTGATTTGTTAAGCAAATATTTTACTCCTGAACTTATTTAGGCTTACCATAACAAAGGATTGAATACTTATTGACTTAAGACATTTCATCTTAAAAAACGACAACAACATAATTCCACTTTGACATTATGGAGTATTGTGTGTAGGCCAGTGACACAAGATCTAAATTGAATCCATTTTAAATTCAGGCTGTTATGAAAAACAAACTGTGGGAAAAGTCAAGGGGTGTGAATACTTTCTGAAGGCACTGAAGATTATTAACCTGCATTAGAAATTGGCCTTGAGTGAAGAGATCACAGGAAAGAGGAGAATCCACAGTGACCTCTAGAAGAGACTTACAACAGTGACAATGCTGTTTACTGCCAGGTCAAGGTCACTGAAGGAATTAAGAGGTTTATGGAGTGGCGGCCTTGGTTTGATACACTGCTACTGTTCCGGCACAGAGTCAAGGAAGAGAGCGCCAGCCAGCTAGTAATTATAGGAAAGACTTCCAACGACTCGCCCTGACAAATGACATAGTAATCTAGTACAGATGCCATTAGAACGAGGTAAAAGAGCATCCTGGTAAGAACATTACTTCAGCTACTGGTGGAGTAGGTCTTGATTGTGGACGGCGGTACTGATAAGAGCTGTGGAGTTGCATATGCTACAGAAAACTAGTAGTTTCAAACCGGTATTGCAAGAAATGAGAGTAGCCTACATGTTGAAACGGTTTCTAAAGTCGTCTACTGCAGGGTGTGTTTAACTCTTGTCCATTTAGCGTAAGACCACAACGTCACAACCATGCCGGCATGCCATCTCTCAAATCCAGAGGCAGGCTAAATATTCTCATGCGGTTTACTATTGTCTGGGGTGCATAACAGGCCTGTAATCAATGGGAAGAGTTTCTCATTATTCAAATGACAGCTTTACATTTGCCAAAACCATTTCATCCAGTTTATAACTGCTGCTGTTAGAAATACTACCAAAATCCCTTCTCTAATGGCAACGTCTAAGACATGTCACCGTATACAGAAAGCATGTCCAGAGTATGGGCTTCAAAGGACTTTAGCATGGTCTTATAGACTCCACTGTGACAGGAGGAAAAAGCTTCCTGTAGGGACCTATGTATAGATAACGTTGCTAGAAGAATCGGGGTTAAAGAATATTCACACTTTTATCAATGAGGTGCAGCAACCTTGAACTCACACTTGCGATAAAGAAAGGCTAGACACCTAGGCCAATAAATGCATCATCCTCCCATTTATGATTATGGGGACACCATTTATCAGAAGGCAGCAGCCACAACTCTAAAACCCTTGGATGCAGTGTACCATAGCCTGCTTCGCTTTATCACAGGTGACAGGTTTAATATCAATGCATCCTTTATCAGAAGGTCAGCTGGACCTCAATTCCTGCAATTCACTTAATTTCTCCTTTTAGTTTACAAAACTATTCTGCACAACATCTCACTTATGTTAAAGGGATACTTCAGGATATTGGCAATGATGACCTTTACCTACTTCCCCAGAGTCAGGTGAACTCATGGATACCATGTGCATGTCTTTGTGTCCAGTATGAAGGAAGTTAGATCATGCATTGTTATATTAAATTCGGTCACAGAGGAAACAGGTGAAGCAATATTGAGTTGGTCAAAGCATTTCAAATCAAATCACATTGTATTGGTCACATGGTTAGCAGATGTTAATGCAAGTGTAGCGAAATGCTTGTGCTTCTAGGTCCGACAATGCAGTAGTAACCAACAAGTAATTTAACCTAACAATTCCACAACTGCTACCTTATACACACAAGTGTAAAGGGATAAAGAATATGTACATAATAATGTATGAATGAATGATGGTACAGAACGGCATAGGCAAGATGCAGTAGATGGTATCGAGTACAGTATATACATATGAGATGAGTAATGTAGGGTATGTAAACATTGTTTAAAGTGGCTAGTGATACATTTTTTACATCAATTTCCATTATTAAAGTGGCTGGAGTTGAGTCAGTATGTTGGCAGCAGCCACTCAATGTTAGTGGTGGCTGTTTAACAGTCTGATGGCCTTGAGATAGAAGCTGTTTTTCAGTCTCTCGGTCACTGCTTTGATGCACCTGTACTGACCCGCCTTCTGGATGATAGCGGGGTGAACAGGCAGTGGCTCGGGTGGTTGTTGTCCTTGATGATCTTTATGGCCTTCCTGTGACATCGGATGGTGTAGGTGTCCTGGAGGGCAGGTAGTTTGCCCCCGGTGATGCGTTGTGCAGACCTCACTACCCTCTGGAGAGCCTTACGGTTGTGGGCGGAGCAGTTGCCGTACCAGGCGGTGATACAGCCCGACAGGATGCTCTCGATTGTGCATCTCTAACAGTTTGTGAGTGCTTTTGGTGACAAGCCGAAATTCTTCAGCCTCCTGAGGTTGAAGAGGCGCTGCTGCGCCTTCTTCACAACGCTGTCTGTGGGGGTGGACCAATTCAGTTTGTCCGTGATGTGTACGCCGAGGAACTTAAAATTTACTACCCTCTCCACTACTGTCCCGTCGATGTGGATAGGGGGGTGCTCCCTCTGCTGTTTCCTGAAGTCCACGATCAACTCCTTTGTTTTGTTGACGTTGAGTGTGAGGTTATTTTCCTGACACCACACTCCGAGGGCCCTCACCTCCTCCCTGTAGGCCGTCTCGTCATTGTTGGTAATCAAGCCTACCACTGTTGTGTCGTCCCCAAACATGATTGCGTTGGAGGCGTGCATGGCCGCGCAGTCTTGGGTGAACAGGGAGTACAGGAGAGGGCTCAGAATGCACCCTTGCGGAGCCCCAGTGTTGAAGATCAGCGGGGTGGAGATGTTGTTACCTACTCTCACCACCTGGGGACGGCCCTTCAGGAAGTCCAGTACCCAGTTCACAGAGCTTGATGACGAGTTTGGAGGGTACTATGGTGTTAAATGCTGAGCTGTAGTCGATGAACAGCATTCTACGGGTGCAGAATGCCGTTTACAGGTGCTTTCAAAACATTGGATACTGTACAACCAATCTATTGTTGAAAATGTATGATACTGTACAACCATTATACCAGTATTCGAAAGTAATATATCATACCAAACCGGTAAAGGCATACTGGTGCAATACTATAAGTCCTACAATATGTACAATATTGTACAACAACTATTCCATTGGGATTCTAATGTAATATAACAAAATGTAGCATAACATCGTAAATAATCATACTATTTATTAGTGTGGAATAAAGATTAGACCTTAAACTGAAATAGCCTATTTCTTCCTTATGGCATTATCCTATAATACTAAATGGTTATCACTCGGATTTACGTATAGAATAACACGAAATGCTCTGATACAAGGTTGCACCCAATTAGGTAGTAATGACTTGAAATCTATGGGTATCTACTAGCATGCTAGCATTGAATTATCATGTGAGTAGTTTGTTCTCAGGGCATCATTGGGAATGAGACCCTGGTCTCAAATTGGGCAAAAAATAAAAATTAACAAATAAATAAATAATACATTAATAATAATACATAATGCATTACAAGCGAGCTTGCTATGGGTCGATTGATGAAGAAATGGCTTATAGGGTCCATCTCACATTCGAAAAGGCTCGGAAAAAATTAAGTCTCTCGTCTAATATTAATCATTCATTGGAATTGTCTGCTTCATCGGGCTCCACAGGGGGTTGGCTTTCAGAGGCACAAAACAGAGCCCCAAGCCCCTAGACAGTTGTGACACAAAGGACTAAAACTGTCAAACGGGGACAGTTTCCTAGGGCTGCTCAGAGCAGAGAAAATAGGTTATGTAACCAGGGCAGCTATTGCATTGGGAATTGTGGGGAGAAAATTCTAGATAGTAGGGTCGGGACGATACCAGTAACACAAAGCTCCATCCTTTCACAGTGTGCCAAGGGTAAAACTGCTGTTTTGATAAGATGGGAACAGTGATGTTATCCCCATAGAGTCAATGTGCTGAGCCTATGAATGAGCAGGGTGAAGCGGACATGTCTCACCGTCATAAAAACATAAGAGGTATTACTGATGGGCCAGTTATGAATAGACATTGTGAGTCACTTTTTTCTCCATTATTGATGAACAAACCCTCAATGGTATGACAGCCAGGAAAGAGGTAGACAAGCATGACAAAAACCCATCTCAGAACAAAATGTAATGAAGAACATAGATAAATAGGAAGCAAGTAAAACTAGGCTAATAAGCCAATGGGAAGGTATAAGTAACTTTTTGCCTACAGGTAATTGAATGACACAGCTCACAGTTGAGTCACACTCAGTTACATTTGAGGAGTTGTTAATTCACAAGCACACACAAAACTGTTGCATGACCACTGTGCTGTAGGCCAACCACCCCTTTAAATATGCCTTAATCTTCACTGATGTAAAATGAGATTGCAATACCTATATGTACAAGCGAGCTTGCTTGACACATGATACAGATCACCAGACTCCCGGCCTTACCGCGACGAGGACACGAAATAGTCAGAAAGCGGAACTAGGACACCAACTTTCGTGGACAAACACACACACAAAATTCCATATTCTCTTATCAATTATGATATAAATAGTAACTCACCATCGATGTCTCCCAGCGTAAATTCGTCCCCTAGTTCTGACAAAGTCGGATCCATATTTTCCATTGTCGAGATATACTCCCCACTAACGTTACTGTCCATAATGAAATTCAGAACTTCGCCTCCCCACCTTTAACCGGAGGTTGCTGAAGGAAAGAACCAGGATGTCCAGAGATCTTTGAAGCGTTAACAACACATAAGGTGACGTTATCTTAGCTCTAAGTTTCTTAAACTATCAGAGGACAGGTAACACCTCAACAATGCCCCAGAGGCCGATTTCTACTTAGATAAACTCATTTACAATTTAGACGTCGCCATCTTGTTTTCCACTACTCACGTCATTTTACAAACAATGTTTGTGAACCAGGACGACTCGTGATTGGCTTAATCCTGGCTGTTGTTGTCGTAAGACCAGGCACCATTGACCAATAGAAATGTCACCTTTACCGTGGCCTGATAGTACGTCAACGATCAGAAGCTTTCTTGAAATATGCATTGACTCCGCCCAATAATTTATTTAAAAAAAAGAGCCTATCCAAAGAGATTCACCCTAACAAATATTTAATTATATTTACTTTATATATGAGCCCGCCCCATCTGAACAACATTATTCATGTTCTGGCTATCCCCAGATGTTACGCCTACCATCAGGATATGAATTACACAATAATAATTTAAACGTTCACTAATTACAAATAAATATTCTCATGTTAGTGTGAAAAAAAATCCAGTTGTTAGTATGAAACTGACCTCAAGCATAATAAATACATTAGTTACATTTTGTAAACACAAGTAACATTTTATACAGATTTTTAGCAAAGTCAAGAAATACTGCTTTATTTCATTTAAAAAAAGTTACTTGTTGCATGACTGTTGGTATGTAAGCAACTGGAGAGTGATTAAGATAAATGAAATAGTAAGCGGTGCCCCCGCACATTTACTCTGTACCGCTACCCTCTGTATATAGCCTCACTATTGTTATTTTACTACTGCTCTTTAATTATTTGTAACTTTTATTTATTTCATTTTTTAGCTATTTTTCTTATAACTGCTTTATTGGTTAAGGGCTTGCATTTCACTGTAAGGTCTACCTGTTGGCACATGTGACAAATAACATTTGATTTGATTCAATACTGTTACTAAACAGTCACTTCTGTGTGTGCCTAAAGTCTAATTCCCTAATTTGTCAACTGAGCTGAGGGTGACATACTATTTCTTAAAATCCACATCCTTGCATTAATTAACATTTATTCTGTGCACTCAATATTAATGTTGATCTGTATAAAAGAGAAAATGACAAGGACATTTTTATCAGATTTCATTTTATTACGCATTTCAATTCTTTCCCCTTCAAACAGCCACAACACTGCAACTGAACACAATGTGAAATGTGTGTTATACAGCACATCATTTCAGTTGTGAATAAGAGCTAAAAATACTGTTTTGTAATACTGGACCCGACTAAAAAGTTGTAGATTATATCTGTGGATTTATGAAAATCTGCATGTCTTTCATTAAAACAGTAAACTACTAATTTGACTGAATACAGTAGAAAACCATATCCTATAATGAATTAAAAATAACTATGGGATCACAAGTAATCACACAAATGGTGTAAGTGCATACCAAAAAGCTCAAATAACCACGATAAGTGCTTGAACAAAGCGAAAACGATAGTTCAGTAATATTGTGGGAAGACACTTCACTGCAGAAGAGCTATAGTTTATTAACAGGGAATAGAGGAAATCACACCCTCCACTGCCAGTAAAAAGAACAAAGACTTGCAACGTGCTTTTATTGATAATTGAGATAAGTTGCTTAATGATTGAACCTGAATCCACATTTTGAAAGGTCCTGAGAGTGTATTTTTCTTCTGTGGTCTGGTGGTGTTGCAGGCTTAACTGTCCTTTATTTGTTCCAGTAGATCTCGTAGGACTTCTTCTCTGTGTAGTTGGCATCTGCTGAGCTGTTGCTGTTCCTGACCCTCTCCTTCACTACCTTCACCACCAGCCCTCCTGCCAGGGCAATTCCCACTGCAGCCTTGCCTATCTCCGCCACCACTGTCATAATGCACGCTGTCGCTCCCATAGAGCCCCAGGCACCAGAAACAACCTGCCCTGCAGATCTACACACCCCACCGGCCTGAACCATTGGCCCACTCACAGCCACCCCATCTGCCACAGTGGCGGCAGCACACTGAACTGCTCCAGCTGCAACACTGCCCCCAGTGGCCACTGCTTGCTGCCCAGCTGCTACTGTAGTAGCATTAGCCACACCTACTGCCCCTGCTGCGGTGCACACCCCAGGAAGGGCAGTTGTGCTGACAGCTACACCTTCCAGAGCAGCCCCCAGGGCTGCTCCTGCCCCCATGGCACCCCCCACCCCTGCTGCAACTCCCACTGCTGCAGTCCCAATCAGGCTCACCTGCTCTAGAGCATCCAAGGCAGCTGCCCCAGGACTGGCAGCTTCCGCCCCAGCTAGGGCGCCCACAGATCCCCCCAGCCCTTTCTGAGAAGGTCCTAGAGAGAGTGAAGATCCTGGTGGCTGCTGGAGCCACTGGCATGGTCGTGGGGGCAGTGTTTGGGGTGGCTGCCCCCTGCCCCGAGAGCCATGGCTGTTTTCCCTGCGGCTGCTGCCACTATGGCACCCACAGCTTTACCCATCCCTGTGCCGCCTGCCACAGACATCCCAGCCAGCTGCCCAGCAGCAAAGCCCACAGTGTTCCCCATGGCTGCAGCTCCCGCCGTAGCAGCTAGAGGGGCAGCCACCCCAAACACTGCCCCCACGACCATGCCAGTGGCTCCAGCAGCCACCAGGATCTTCACTCTCTCTAGGACCTTCTCAGAAAGGGCGGCCTCCCTCCTGAACTGCCCCAGGGCAGAGAGGAAAGACTGCCTCCTGCTCAAGGTCCTGTCGCTGCCCCGCCGCCTGGTCCTGAACAACTGCCTCCACCTGTCCCCTCTGTCCAACGGGAGGCTAACAGCACTTCCTTTCCTCTCTTCAGTCCACCTCTCCACCTTCCTTCCCTCCTCATTTACTCCTGCTCTCTCCAGGTCTCTCTTCCTTAATCCTGAAACTCCCACAGCTGCCCCCCTCCTCTCATCCCACCCACTCCCACTCCGTTCTAGATCACACTTCCGCCTTTTAGCGATCTTGTTCTCCCTGTCCGTCATATCACTGCCTTCTCCCTCCCCTCTCTCTCTCACCATCCTCTCCTGCTCCTCCCTGATGGCAGCCTCAGCCTCTCTGAACATGGTGTTGGTGTAGAAGCCTCCATTGTTCTCTTCCACAATCATCTCCACCTTCTCTAGCAGCCCTACAACCTGGTGCAGGTCACTTGGGTCTCTGTTGTTGAGGACGTGGTACCTGCCCCCACACCTCTCTATCAGGGCCTTCAGCTCCACCGGGGCGCTGGCTCCGAGGTACCCCTCCATCCCCCTCCCTTCTAGATCATCACCACGAGTGAACAGGACTAGTGTGTGGTCATGGATCGCACCCTCCCCAAATATATGGACCATGTCCCTCACGGCTCGGTCCTCATCCTCAGTGTAGCGACCCAGTGGGATCACCAGGAGGAATGCATGGGGGCCTGGGGCAGACAGTGCCACACACTTGGCTATTTCAGAATGAGTCTGCTCAGCATCGAAGCGTGTGTCTCCAAAGCCTGGCATGTCTACCACCACCACTTTCGTCCTCTTCCTCCTGACTCCTTGTCCTTCCTCCTCCTCCTCAGTCAGGTCTGCGCTGCCTTGTTCACAGACTTGGGTGACTGAGCTGGCGCTGAGCTCTGACAGGAAGTGCCTGCGGCCCAGGATGGTGTTCCCAGAGGCACTCTTCCCTGATCCGGTCTTTCCGATCAGGACAAGACGGAGCTCTGTGGCTAAGGAGACATCCTCCTCGCTCTCCGAAAATTCATCTGGGTCTTTTCCCTCCCCTCTTCTCCTTCCTGGATGGACATGGAAATACAGTTTAATTTCTAATGACACTAAACAGCTATACAGTATTATTAGGTGCAGATTTAGCAAACAAATAGAAAATACATGCATCATATAAAAACAATATGTTGACATCAATGCCAATGCTACATATATATATCCCTGGATTGCTAATGATATGTATTGGCCAATGAGAAGCTTTGAAGCCACCGGTCAGCTATATTGGCACTCCCCAGAAGAAGCAATCCTTCATTAGGAATGAATGGACTTCAACAGTATTTCAAATAAATGTTTCTAGGACAAAATTACATGCATTTAAGTCTTTTTTGTTGTTCTAGTGGGGAAAGTAAGATTAAATATATATATATAAAGTAAACATTAAAGGCATGTAGCAGCTATTTCTCTAAGTTACTATTATATGTGTTTCTGTCATTGAGAAATAGTATTAATAACTTAGAGGCCCCCAAGAAAACCTTGCCAAATTACAAACTCTTAGATCATTTTTTATAATAATGTAATATTGTTCTAAAAGTTGGGTTAAAGAGGTTCTCTCAAAATCATCTCTAACTTCAGAAACAATCCCACAACTCCCCACGGTCAGCGCCACAGTGAGGAAATCAAGATGCATGCTCAGCCTTCATATACTTGTGGGTAAAAATAATAAAAAACGACTTGTGTGTTAGTGGTATGGAGCTAGCTATCAATTGCATCTTTATTCATCAAGATGGCCAAGCTTTGTGTGGTAGCAGCAACACTTACTATGCAAATGTGAGTATGCCTCTATTGCGACGCAAATTAAACACTTCGTAAAAAGTGGGATACATTTGTGAGAATGAGAGGAGCAAATCTGACATCTACTCGTCAATCTGCGGGGCACATTCCATGGCTATCAACAATGAAAGGAGGGCTTCAGTCAAATGATTCATGCTAAAGTAACCAAATGAACATGTCTGCCAGCTGTTGGTAGCTGGTAACTGCTGTCATACTATAGATAGGTTTGTTCTATGGGAAAATATTTGTTTGTTTCTGTGGGAAAATATTTGTTTGTTTCTGTATAGAGCCCTGTGGCTGGGACCGAAACTGTCTGTGTGTGGATGGCGGGCTAAACTGAAAAAGGAGCCAGCATTTCTTTGTAGGGGTGTATTGTGAATTTTACTAATTGGAATAGTTTAGTTTTAGATCTTAGGATTTGGTATTTATTAGGATCCCCATTAGCCACTGCAAAAGCAGCAACTACTCTTCCTGGGGTCCAATGGAAACATGACATAATATAGAACATTATTAGTCAAAGACTGAACTACATTCATTTAAAAACGTCACACACAGCCGACATTCAGTGCATTCGGAAAGTATTCAGACCCCTTCACTTTTCCACATTTTGTAACATTACATTATAGGCTTATTCTAAAATTGAGTGAAATAATTGAATCAATCTACACACAATACCCCATAATGACAAAGCGAAAACAGATTTTTAGACATCAGAAATACCTTATTTAGATAAGTACTCAGACCCTTTGCTAGGAGACTTGAAATTAAACTCATGTGCATCCTGTTTCCATTGATCGTCCTTGATATGTTTCTACAACTTGATTGGAGTCCACCTGTGGTAAATTAAATTGATTGGACATGATTTGGAAAGGCACACACCTGTCTATATAAGGTCCTACAGTTGACAGTGCATGTCAAAGCAAAAATCAAGCCATGAGGTCGAAGGAATTGTCCGTAGAGCTGCGAGACAGGACTGTGTCGAGGTACAAATCTGGAAAAGGGTACCAAAAAATGTCTGCAGTATTGAAGGACCACAAGAACACAGTGGCCTCCATCATTCTTCAATGGAAGAAGTTTGGAACCCCAAGACTTCCTAGAGTTAGCCGGCCGGCCAAACTGAGCTATCGGGGGAGAAGGGCCTTGGTCCCTGACCAGGTGACCATAGAACCCGATGGTCACTCTGACAAAGCTCCAGAGTTCCTCTGTGGAGATAGGAGAAAGTTCCAGAAGGACAACCATCTCTGCAGCACTCCACCAATCAGGCCTTTATGGCAGAGTGGCCAGATGGATGCCACTCCTCAGAAAAAGGCACATGACAGCTCTCTTGGAGTTGGCCAAAATACATCTCAGACCATGAGAAACAAGATTCTCTAGTCTTATGAAACCAAGATTTAACTATTTGGCCTGAATGCCAATGTCCCTGCATACACACAGCCAAAACAATACAGGAGTGGCTTCTGGAAAAGTTAATGTCCTTGAGTGGCCCAGCCAGAGCCTTGACTTCAACCCGATCAAAGATCTCTGGAGAGACCTGAAAATAACTATGAAGCAACGCTCCCCGGACAGAGCTTTAGAGTATCTGCAGAGAAGAAATGGGAGAAACTCCCCAAATACAGGTGTGCCAAGCTAGTAGCGTCATACCCAAGAAGACAACAAAGTGCTGAGTAAAGGGTCTGAATATATAAATTAGATGTTTTCTTAAAAACATTTATTATAAATGAGCTTAAATGTCTAAAAACATTTTTTGGTTTGTCATTATGGGGTATTGTGTGTAGATTGTTTATTTTCCCTCATCAATTTAATATTTTTTTAAATAAGGCTGTAACGTAACAAAATGTGGAAAAGTCAAGGGGTCTGAATACTTTCCAAAGGTACTGTATATCAAATGACTGTCTCTTCACAGTCCCCTGTGTGCAGTAAGGTGTTATTTTATCTGGTTTTATTTCTAGCCATGTCGTCATGGCTCTATTTAATACTGTAATAATTCACTTTCTGTTTAATCTGCTGCAGGCTTGATAATGTTCACTTTTCCACATGTAATTGCCAAAATTATGTGAATATTGCAGAAAAATCCTCAACCATTTTCCATGACTAAAACGTGAGGTACAACCTGGTGCGCACCAGCTTACTATGTACAGTAGGCTGCGAGTCAAAGTGGTGATAGTCTCCATCCAGAATGACTGGGCTTAACTACTGTTTAGTCTAAACTACACTGCCTCGAAGTACAATGAAATTGCTAAAAGTTGTAAAATATTTAGTAGGAAACCATTTCGCCAGCATTATCATGTCGTCAAATTTACTTTAGACAGATGGTAATGTCATTAAGAAAGTTAGTCAAAAAAGCTCAAATCCGGTGCGTTCCCCCAATTTTAGCTAGCAAAAGTTATACTGCATCTGAAGTCCATCTGGTGACATCAAAATGATGACAAAAGGTTTTCCTTCTAATTATTTGCCTCCTTTTGAATGTCATTGTATTTCCAAGCCACTGTAATGCACTTTTGATGAAATCTTCATCAGCGCTCATTGACGATGCATTGAGTTGAATGCCCCCCCCCCCCCCCCCCCCCCGAGGTGCCTTATTGCTATTATAAACTGGTTACCAACGTAATTAGAAGAGGTAAAATACATGCTTTGTCATACCGGTGATATACGGTCTGATATAACACAGCTTTTAGCCAATCAGCATTCAGGGCTTGAACCCCCCCAGGTTATAATAGTCAGGGCCGTTTGAGCCCTGAATGTTGATTGGCTGAAAGCTGTGGTATATCAGACCTTACACCACGGTATGAAACAAAATTACTTGTTCACTGATCTAATTATGTTGTAACCAGTAAGGAACCTCTGGGGTTTGTGGTACATGGCCAAAGGGCTGTATCCAGGCACTCCACGTTGCATGTCCTTAACAGCCCACAGCCGTGGTATTTTGGCCATACACCACATTCCATCGGGCCTTATTGCTTAAATATACAGCACCAACTAAATAAATATGACAGTGTCCATTCTCTGCTACCTGGAATTTAGGGAAAAAGTTAATATATTTAATGATATTTTTTTATATTTAGCTTACATAATATAAATTTCTAAGTATGCATTAATGTGTCTAATAGAATAAACGTGGGGAAAAAACTAATGTAGACAATACACGTATTTCTATAGCTGGTGAAGTGCCAAGATGGCTTTAAAACAGTCGTCAGTAATCTATTGTGTATATAAATAATTGGTTGACAGACAAGCAGCTGATTCTGACATTACTTAGGCTAGGTTCATATGTGCAGTTTTCAGCTAAACAGTCTGTAAGCTACACTCGTAATGAGACCTAGGCCGACTATTTATACAGTTTTAAGCAATTAGCCTAATCTATCCACTGTGCATTACATAATTTGGTGTAGGCCTGACCTCACACCATTCTTTGACAGGCTGGTGAAGAACAGTCAGGAATGTTCAACTAATTTACGCCGCAGATTGTTCAGCTTTGTTTTTCCTTGTGAAAACAGCACTGTTTATTAACGTTGACTAGAGACAGCATAATCATTAACTAAACATTGCCAAAAGATCAATCTTTAAATAACACGTTGGTTAACTATTTCCTATTCTTTGAATGAAGTATAAATAAGACTATAGCTAGCTAACGATAGCTAGCTAGCTATCTCTGTTGTTGACGGTTTGCTGCTAGCTAGATTTGCATGAGTTTTAACTTAGCTAAATGCTATGCTGCAAACTGTTAAATATGGAGAAAAAAAAAGCTTAAAAACCTTGACCTACCCAATTCCACGAAATTAGACATGATCTCTGTCTGATTAAGCTTCAAGTCTCCATTCGGGCTTGTTGTGTTGCGTTGGTGAAGTGTTTATGGCGGATACGACTGTTCGGCAACAGTCCAATGAGTTTAACCAAAAACAGTGGGGGGAACAATGACTTCATGACTGTCGATTGCACACCTTTGGCGCCATCTGGTGGCAGATGTTCCGCATTCTGATTTCATTACACTGACTTATTAAAATCTTCAGCGGTTGATTTATTTGTAATTATTTCAAATTAAAAAGTATGATTCACAGTAATTTATGTTTTATTAAACTTAACAAATGTATGATAAATCTACTCACGATAGTAAATTCTCAGTAATGAGACGCTTAATCTGAACCAGAGGAGGCTGGTGGGATGAGCTATAGGAGGACATACTCATTGTAATGGCTGGAATGGAATAAAACAAACCTGTGAACTCCATTCCATCCATTAAAATGAACCCATCCTCCTTTAGCTCCTCCCACCAGCCTGCACTGCTCTGAACATACATAAATAACAGTCCATTTACCAAACTCTAGCAAATCATATTCAGTCATCACCTCTCTATATTGAATATAACTTACTTGCATTAAAATGAGCCAATTTCCCTCAAAATGTCAAGAGGCAACAAAACACTAGGGGAATATCTCAATTGCAAACTCCTCGCATCCGCTCTCCTCCTCAAAACCCATAGGAGGTGGTCAGAGAGGAGGGATTTCTGGATTAGATTTTAAGGAGACAGGACGAATATAGAATTAAGATCTTCCCTAGATAAGCCAAAATATAGATGTTTTTTAAAGGCATTGTTCTAGGTGACTGCTGTTCTGACATTTCATTATGGCCATCAGATGGACAGAAACAAATATGACATGATATAGAAGCTTAAGCTGATGAGTGGTTGCCAAAAGACACAGCTCTAAGACATTATCCCTCCCTAATTGTAGACAAAATAATATATCAAATAGTTCCATTTAAATCATAAGTGACCAAACCCCATTTAACACTCATGCGGACAGTCACACACAGAGCTAAGAAAGCAGTCGGCTCTAGGAAAGCAAGTGGCAGACATCATGAAAAATGGTTCTGCAGTCAAGATCAACACTTGTACAGCAAATTAAGAGGATACACCTACAGTAGGACCATTCAACAACAAACTCATAAAATCTCATTATATAAATCTGCTAACTCTGGAGAAGGCGACAGGAAAACTTAAACACAAAACAGAATTCAACATATTCAAGCTTTATATTTTGAAGCTTGTTGAATGGGAATGTAAACTCATACGTACAAATGCCATCATCAAAACAATTGTATGGTAGTAAATTGTATTCAATCTATTCACAAAAAAAGATAACATATTGGGTATTTGCTGTTTCTTCCAAAGTACAGTCACGTAATCTAGTTATGAAAATGAGCTTTCCTTATTAAATCTTCAACATAGTGCTAGCTGTATGTTCTTTGTTTCATAATAACTGCAGGTTGGGCACAGTTCTGTATACAGTAAGTCTGATTCCACAGATAGAGCTCAACCTCCTTTCCTTCTCTCCAGTTTGTTCCTGTGCTACAAACACTTCTAGTTCCCTCTCAAATGTTCTGCTGCCACTGTATCCCTTCGACAGAACTCACAGATTCCAACACCCAACCTCTTCATCACTGAATCTAGGACTCAGGACATCCCCATACATTTTCCTTCTCCTCATCATTTCTCTCCAAGAGTTGAGGTAAAGTACTATAGCTCAGTACGGGAGCGGGAGATGCGAGGCCCCTTCCTAATCTCCTTCCTCTTGTCCTCTTTCCTCCTCCTCTTCTCCTCCTCCCTCAGGATCTTCTGAAAGGCCTCTGCAGTGTGAAGCACCTGTGCCAGAGAAAAGCAGAGCGTGTGAACGTGTGTTTGAGAGAGGCATTTTTTTAACAATAGGTGTATGGAGTGTGGAGAATCAAACAGCAGAGGATGGGAAAGCAAAAAGGTGCAGTCAGTGAGTTTTACTGATGTTACGCTCGTCTCAAACGTGTTTGTTAAACAAGCCTTAAAAGAACACGCTTTTCAAGTCTGTCTGGTAGGCTACACAGTGATACCATGTGGTTACAGAGACTGAGAGCCACTGTGTTACTCACGTCGTCTCTCTCAGTGCGGTATGGGTTGGTGAAGTCTGGGGATTTCTCTATTATTCCCAACTCCTGCGACATCTGAGAGACAAGGAGTGAGAGTTATCCGCCATTTTGAATCCATAGGGGGAAAAAAAGGCACATATAAAATAGCTATTTAATGGTATGCTTACAATATGCTTATAAAATGTAGTAATAAGGTTATAACACATTACACCTGTTGGCTTTCAATAAAGCATAAACATTTCCTCTATGCCCCAGAATATCCTCCCAGCTCTATCCCCGTCTCACCAGTGAGAGAACATGCTGGTGTGCTCCCCCGGTGAACACCCCAGTGAGGTTGCAGAAGCGGAGCCCCCATCGCAGAAGGCCGCCCCAGTCTGGGTTACGGTCGTAGTAGTGGTGGACAATACGTGGGAAACGCAACGCTACGTCCCCAAAGAACGCCGTGTTCTCCACCACATGGGAGTAGGCTATGGAGTGAGATAGAGAAAGAGAGTAGTCTACATTTCATACTTAGGAAATCAACTTTAAAGTAAATCACTGCAGACTGACATACTAAAAGAGCGTAAGAGGCAGAGAGGGAAAAGGGGAGGGAGAGAGGAGGCAGATGAGAAAAAAGCAAGATGGTGACAGACAAATCAGATTAGCAGAGGGAGAAAGAGGGAGGAGAGAGCAAAGTATAGTAACGGTATAAATGGTCCATGATGTGACCTTCTTTGATTTTGTCATCCATGGGGAAGGGATCATCAGCCTGCATGTTGGCTGCAGTAAGGACGGCCTTCGAGTCCTCCAACACCTTCACAGAACACACACACACACACACACACAATGTAGATTGCCCATTGTGGGTTCACTACCATAGTTGTCCTTGGGCAGAGAGCAGATATAACATAGCAGATATGTCCTCTGAGAATCAAACAGTATATACAGTGATGCCTCAAGCACAATAGGAAGACTTGGAAGCTAAATCCGGGTTACTCTAGTCTTATTAGTGACCGGCTACTTAGATACTACTTAGCAAGTGGCCTTATTTGCCTACTCATGAGATCATAATAATCTAAACATGCTAAGAAACTAACACCGCAATTACTTCCCGCTAAGGCCACAACGACCTGTTTCTAGCTAATAATCAGCATGAAGGGAAGTTAAACAGGAGTGGACCCATTGTACCTTAAACAAGCCCTTCAGCATGATGTCTATGATCTTATACTGCTGGTTGATGTCATTGAGCTCCACCAGGTTCTTCAGAGCATTTAGCTGGTCTTTCCTCTTGGTCTCAAACAGAAGCTTGTCTGAGAGGGGGGAGGGGGTGTTCAGGAAGAAATGCTGACAGACATTTCAAAACATAAACACTAATCAAGGGTCATCCAAGAGGACACCTCTTAATATTCTGAAGGAGGAAACAGACACACAGTAGGATACAGATCTCCAGGTTGGAGTCATGTCTGTGTGTGTCGGAGTCTGCAGAGGAGAGGGCTGCAGCAGCAACCACCAGGACGACTGTACACACACTCAGCATGGTCAAGAGGTGGCGATGGTGAGGCACTAACACACAGAACAGAAGACAAGAGAAAATGCAGTTCAACTGTATTCTGAAATATTTATTACAATATTTTTACTGAACTTGTAAAACCAACATTTACAGTAGGTCTGTCTGGTTGACATTAGAGCATATTCTTGTATTTTGCTATGTGTTTGGAGGGTTACCTAAAATATATATAAAAATTAAAAATAAAGTATATTTATCATATTTTTACTTTTTAAATCCAGTTTGGTCCTGTACTATAAATTACACAGGTTCTAAATACACAGGTACTAAAAGCCACTTGACATGTCACTTTTCTAAACCCCAAAATAACTCAGACTTCTTGCCAGCCCCCGTCTTGCATCCTCTTTCTTCCTCTCATACACTCTCCATCCTCTAAGCTGTGGGCTGCCTCAACATTCCCGCAGGTCCAGCCTCCTCTCCCTTGGAGCATGTTAATTCATTTGAACAGGATACAAATGAGTCTTGGACGACTGATGCATATTTGATGGTTTTTAAAACATCAGCAGAAAACAAAAAAGTGTCGAGGGAGAAGACAGCATCGATAGAACACCAAATGTATAATTCAGCAATGTCTCCATCGATAATATTATCAGAGAGAGCGAGAAGAGGAGGAGGAGGATTGTGAGAGGCAGAAGAAAGATTAGGAAGGAGTACTGTGGGATGAGAGAGACCCTGGGGAGCCAACTGCTTTTCTGCTGAATATTTCATTTATCTTTTTCAAATCGCAACAAGGTTAGGCCGAAAGACAGGGATCTGATCGCGAGGGAAAGAGTCAGGGTTGTGAGTGAAAGAGAAATGAGGACTGACACCTGATACTACATTTTGAGAAACAGCTGAAAATATGTTCTCTATTCTGAACTCTTCAGTTGCATTCCCCTACTCTGACACTTAACCTCCTATGGTTAGACTTAAAATACTGCCTGAAGATTCAGAGATTGGGTTATGCAAGCTGTGTGATTTGACATAGGCTATGACAGGGAATTTGCCTGAATCACCAACGACATACTCTGAGAAACTTTGCAACATCTACTCTGTCAGCAAAAATGGGTGCTGATGATACAGTTAGAGCAGCAGAATACAGACAGTGTTTGATTAGGAACAATTTGTGCATTCTGAAAACATCTTCGGGCTGCCTTCCAGCTTTTTGTACTAAACATGCAAGTCAACAAGTCAAATATTTCTAAGATGGACAACCAGGGAAAAGGCTTAGTAGTAGGAAGCCCCATATCCATGTTTCGTTACAAGCCAAGAAGGACATAGATTTTTATTAGTGTCAACAACATGGACAAATGGGTATCCAGCATTGATGTTTCCATCAGAGTAGACAAAGTGCTGGAATATTAAGGTGGAGCAGAGGGGGCAAGCGACTAGGACAGATCAGACCAGTTTTGATAGCCTTTCGACGCACCCTCATACTACTCCTTCTCTGTTCCGCGGGTGATGTGGAGGTAAACCCAGGCCCTGCATGTCCCCAGGCACCCTCATTTGTTGACTTTTGTGATCAAAAAAGCTTTGGTTTCATACATGTCAACATCAGAAGCCTCCTCCCTAAGTTTGTTTTACTCACTGCTTTAGCACACTCTGCTAACCCTGATGTCCTTGCAGTGTCTGAATCCTGGCTCAGGAAGGCCACCAAAAATTCTGAGATTTCCATACCCAACTATAACATTTTCCGTCAAGATAGAACTGCCAAAGGGGGAGGAGTTGCAGTCTACTGCAGAGAGAGCCTGCAAAGTAATGTCATAATTTCCAGGTCCATACCCAAACAGTTCGAACTACTAATTTTAAAAATTACTCTCTCCAGAAATACGTCTCTCACTGTTGCCGCCTGCTACCGACCCCCCTCAGCTCCCAGCTGTGCCCTGGACACCATTTGTGAATTGATCGCCCCCCATCTAGCTTCAGAGTTTGTTCTGTTAGGTGACCTAAACTGGGATATGCTTAACACCCCGGCAGTCCTACAATCTAAGCTAGATGCCCTCAATCTCACACAAATCATCAAGGAGCCCACCAGGTACAACCCTAACTCTGTAAGCAAGAGCACCCTCATAGACGTCATCCTGACCAACTGGCCCTCCAAATACACCTCCGCCGTCTTCAACCAGGATCTCAGCGATCACTGCCTCATTGCCTGTATCCGCTACGGAGCCGCAGTCAAACGACCACCCCTCATCACTGTCAAACGCTCCCTAAAACACTTCTGTGAGCAGGCCTTTCTAATCGACCTGGCCCGGGTATCCTGGAAGGATATTGACCTCATCCCGCCAGTTGAGGATGCCTGGTCATTCTTTAAAAGTAACTTCCTCAACATTTTAGATAAGCATGCTCCGTTCAAAAAATGCAGAACTAAGAACAGATATAGCCCTTGGTTCACTCCAGACCTGACTGCCCTCGACCAGCACAAAAACATCATGTGGCGGACTGCAATAGCATCGAAAAGTCCCCGCGATATGCAACTGTTCAAGGAAGTCAGGAACCAATACACGCAGTCAGTCAGGAAAGCTAAGGCCAGCTTCTTCAGGCAGAAATTTGCATCCTGTAGCTCCAACTCCAAAATGTTCTGGGACACCGTGAAGTCCATGGAGAACAAGAGCACCTCCTCCCAGCTGCCCACTGCACTGAGGCTAGGTAACACGGTCACCACCGATAAATCCATGATTATCGAAAACTTCAACAAGCATTTCTCAACGGCTGGCCATGCCTTCCGCCTGGCTACTCCAACCTCGGCCAACAGCTCCGCAGCTACTCGCCCAAGCCTCTCCTTTACCCAAATCCAGATAGCAGATGTTCTGAAAGAGCTGCAAAACCTGGACCCGTACAAATCAGCTGGGCTTGACAATCCGGACCCTCTATTTCTGAAACTAATCTGCCGCCATTGTCGCAACCCCTATTACCGGCCTGTTCAACCTCTCTTTCATATGGTCTGAGATCCCCAAGGATTGGAAAGCTGCCGCAGTCATCCCCCTCTTCAAAGGGGGAGACACCCTGGACCCAAACTGTTACAGACCTATATCCATCCTGCCCTGCCTATCTAAGGTCTTCGAAAGTCAAGTCAACAAACAGGTCACTGACCATCTCGAATCCCACCGTACCTTCTCCGCTGTGCAATCTGGTTTCCGATCCGGTCACGGGTGCACCTCAGCCACGCTCAAGGTACTAAACGATATCATAACCGCCATCGATAAAAGACAGTACTGTGCAGCAGTCTTCATCGACCTTGCCAAGGCTTTCGACTCTGTCAATCACCATACTCTTAGCCTCGGTTTTTCTGATGACTGCCGTGCCTGGTTCACCAACTACTTTGCAGACAGAGTTCAGTGTGTCAAATCGGAGGGCATGCCGTCCGGTCCTCTGGCAGTCTCTATGGGGGGGTGCCACAGGGTTAAATTCTCGGGCCGACTCTTTTCTCTGTATATATCAATGATGTTGCTGCGGGCGATTCCCTGATCCACCTCTACGCAGACGACACCATTCTGTATACTTCCGGCCCGTCCTTGGACACTGTGCCATCTCACCTCCAAACGAGCTTCAATGCCATTCAACACTCCTTCCTTGGCTTCCAACTGCTCTTAAACGCTAGTAAAACCAAATGCATGCTTTTCAACCGTTCGCTGCCTGCACCCGCACACCCGACGAGCATCACCACCCTGGATGGTTCCGACCTTGAATATGTGGACATCTATAAGTACCTAGGTGTCTGGCTAGACTGTAAACTCTCCTTCCAGACTCATATCAAACATCTCCAATCGAAAATCAAATCTAGAGTCGGCTTTCTATTCCGCAACAAAGCCTCCTTCACTCATGCCGCCAAACTTACCCTAGTAAAACTGACTATCCTACCGATCCTCGACTTCGGCGATGTCATCTACAAAATAGCTTCCAATACTCTACTCAGCAAACTGGATGCAGTTTATCACAGTGCAATCCGTTTTGTCACTAAAGCACCTTATACCACCCACCACTGCGACCTGTATGCTCTAGTCGGCTGGCCCTCGCTACATATTCGTCGCCAGACCCACTGGGTTCCAACAACTCTGTTGTCTGTTCACACTGCTATGCTTTATCTTGGCCAGGTCGCAGTCGTAAATGAGAACTTGTTCTCAACTAGCCTACCTGGTTAAATAAAGATGAAATAAAAAAATAAAATCATATCCCACAGGCATCATGCAAAGCACAGAATTTGAGAAACTACACTCCAAAATGCACCCATTTACTGTAATCCCCACATTCAGCTGTGTCCAGAGGTGTCATGCCCATAGGGGGAGACAAGGGCACGTGCCCCCTCAGATTTGTCCTGTTTTAAACATTTTCAGATGTTAAATTAATGACTAAACTTCATTTTTAAGCCTACGTTTTATAATAATTTGTCAGTGGTACTTTACAGAGGGGGCACACTGACTGGACAAGGCAAAGAGTAACCCCCCTATTCTCCCTAGTAAGTGGTTCCTTACAAGGTGCACCAAGGAGCAAAGATATCCTAGGCAGGACTTTAGATTTTGATTTTATTTAACTAGGCAAGTCAGTTAAGAACAAATTCTTATTTACAATGATGGCCTACCCCGGCCAAACCCTCCCCTAACCCGGACGACGCTGGGCCAATTGTGCGCCGCCCTTTGGGACTCCCGAACACGGCCGGTTGTGATACAGCCCGGGATCGAACCCGGGTCTGTAGTGACGCCTCTAGCACTGCCTTAGACCGCTGCGCCACTCAGGATCCTTAGTGCATGCAGACAGTATCGTCAGTGCAGGAGAGAGAGAGACTGGAAAACTAGCTTCCAAGCCATTGCAGGCGATCAAGTAAGAGTAGCTTGTCTAACTATCTTATCAGGCATGCCTGCTGGCAAGGTTGATAGACTTTAGAAAAGCAAGCAATTACTAAATGAGACTCACGTTCCTTTAAATATTTTAGCAGAGATGTAGGCCAACCGGCCGTATTATTCCTTTTACGTAGTTTGTGATCTGCATCCAACTGGGCTCTATGCAGCTGGCTATAGATGGGTTAGCTGACGTCACGAAAACGCACGCTTCAACGGGACAGAAGTCCGTGAGTTGTGATTCTGGATGGCAAGATAGCTACAAACAATGACAAGAAACTCCCATGTGGGGAATGGTAAGGGACCCGTTTCAGCTAGATTCATGTTATTCTTGATATCATGTCTTGCTTTGAGGTGATTAAATGACTTAATGTCAAATGCTAAAATGGCTCAAATTCACTAGATAGCTAACCAACAACTATAAGAATATATTTGAGAAATAAGCACTCATCGTGCAAATGTATTTACACTGGACAAAAATATAAAAGCAACATGTTAAGAGTTGGTCCTGTTTCTCCTGAGCTGAAATAAAAGATCCCGGAAATGTTCCATACACAAGAAGGTTATTTTTCTCAAATGTTGTGCACAAATTTGTTTACATCCCTGTTAGTGAGCATTTCTCCGTTGCCAAGATAATACATCCACCTGACAGGTGTAGCATATCAAGAAGCTGATTAAGGGCCATCGCAGTGCTAGCTGTGCCACTAGAGATTCTGGGTTCGAGTCCAGGCTCTGTCACAGCAGGCTGCGACCGGGAGACCCATGGGGCGGCGCACAATTGGCCCAGTGCTGTCCAGGTTATGGGAGGGTTTGGCTGGCAGGGACGTCCTCGTCCCATCGTGCACTAGTGACTCATGTGGTGGGCCGGGCTCAGTGCACGCTGACACGGTTGCAAGGTGTTCGGTGTTTCCTCTGACACATTGGTAACGGCTGGCTTCCGGGTTAAGTGGATATTGTGTCAAGAAGCAGTGCGGCTTGGTTGGGTTGTGTTTCGGAGGACGCACGGCTCTCGACCTTCACCTCTCGAGTCCGTACGGGAGTTGCATCGATGAGACAAGACTAACTACCAATTGGATACCACGAAAATGAGAGAAAAAAGGGTTAAAGAAAAAGGCCACTAAAAAGTGTTGTTTTGTCACAATGCCAGATGTGTCAAGTTGAGGGAGCATGAAATTGACATGCTGACTGCAGGAATGTCTACCAGAGCTGTTGCCAGAGAACTGAATGTTCATTTCTCTACCATAAGCCACCTCCAACGTAATTTTAGAGAATTTGTCCAACCGGCCTCACAACCACACACCAAGTGTAACCATGCCAGCCCAAGACCTTCACATCCAGCTTCTTCACCAGCAGGATTGTCTGAGACAACTGATGAAATTATTTTTATAAGGCATCTGTAACCAACAGACATATATCTGTATTCCCAGTCATGTGAAATCCATAGATTAGGTACCAATACATTATTTCAATTGACTGATTTCTTTATACAAACTGTAACTCAGGAAAATATTTGAAATTGTTGGATGATGCATTTATAGATTTTTGTTCAGTGTATGTTTTCAATAAACACTTGGAGACTAAATGTAGTTTACCTGTTGTCAACCATCTAAGCCAACCCAGTCTGTTTTGCCCCATAACTGACACGTGCGCAACTTTGTTGCTAAACAACCAACCTCTCAATACACTCACACATAAATCATCCTCAATTCAGGCTGTAAAGGCTTTAATTTCCTCAACAAGTTAACGAAGAGCCTATGGGAAAAAATATGGCTACCGTCTTAATAAAATAAAATTCTCCACCACCATGTTCGAGTCGCTAATGCTACCTCTGATGTTCAGCCAATCAGGTTGCAGGAGTCTGTTTACCCCTGGCTGAACGCCGTGTGCAACATCAGGAAGTAGCACTAGCTACTCAAGCATGGTGGTCGAAAATTGTGTTTTATTAAGACAGTGTGCATATTTTTAAAGCTAGTCAATGAGGAAATTGGCACCCTCGCCCCTGAATGGAAGATATTTTATGTAGAGCCAGTCGCGGGGGCCATGAGTGTATAGCTGGCTGCATAGAGTCCAGTTGGATGCAGATGACAAAAGATGGAAAGCAATAGTAGTGCAATATGCAGCCAGTTGTGCTAGCAAAGATGCAGAGAAGCATATTTAAGGTTATGATACTATATACCAGTGTGACATTTTAATGAAAATTACAATTGAACAGGAAAAGAGGTATGCCTATGCAGAAAAATACATATTTTACATGGAATTAGGTATATGGCTATAGATTGTAAGAAAAAGCCATTTCTGGTGTTGGACAATTTAGGATTTTTCAAACTGGAGGGGTCTGGAGCAGACCATGCTAAAGAATCCATCCACACATAATTCGTGCCCCCATAAAATAATGGGTGCATGATGCCCCTGGTTGTCAATCATTACAGAATGTGCCATCAAACTCTGTTTTCAGAGTTGTAAGAGGCTGTTGTAAGATATTTTCTTAATACATGAAATGTAAACTAGTACATACAGTATGTTGTACCATATAATCAGTCGGAGGTTTGAGGTTCAGGGTGAGATACATTACAATATCGGAGCTCTGCGTGAATCAGACAGCTGTTATTGGTAACGTTATGCTTTCAGAGAGGCACTGGGTACTGACTAAGTATTTTGTTGGCAATAATTAATACTTTGAGGGAAATGTCAATACAAAATGTAAACTTGAGATAAAGGTTGACATACTGCCAATCAAAATGACCCCTTTCTGACCCCGCTTGGAAACTGTTTTGCATGTTTCCCATCATCAGTATGTCAGACACAATTTTCAAGGAAGAGGCTCGAGCCACAATGATCTCTGTTGCATTCTTTTAGAAAACGTTCGCGTTTTTGTGGTGTGCAGTTCGCTATCTTTGAAAACAATCGAGGCACATGAAATAGCAGCATTTCATTTCGGGACTATTTGTGAATAAACCGGTCATCGAGAATTTGAATGGCAATGTAAACCCATCTGTACCCCAATGCATGCATTTTGCTCGCATTGGGCTGGTCAGCTGTGGACACTCGACTTCGACATCATCACTAACTCGACGTTCACTCACCTCGTAGTAAGAAACAGCACGATATAAAACGATAGCGAAACCAACGATTCTTTCTCGCTAGCATCAGTTTCCTCGTAAAGATGGAGACATCAGTTGCGGAGTATTTGCTACAATACTCAGGTCACAATATCACGTTTGAAATGTTAATTTACATACAGAAGTCGCTTGCGCCACTGCCACGATCGCACCGGCTGGCTCTGCTTGGACGAATGACAGCCAGCGATTACATGGAAGGAGGTCGTTTCCAGACGGAAATTTTAGAGCGGCACACAGGCCGTTGTACGCGGTAAATCCCTCCCCTCCCACTTAACACGAAAGCAAGTAAACCCATAGACAGAGGACTCTAATGCCAAAAGCCCGTTTCAGCATGGGCAGCACCATTGGGGACTTTCACCATTTGAAGTAGTCAACTGGGTGGGACTTCCTATGGGTTGTGAAGGATCACATACAGTACCTCCATCCAGGTCACCAGGAGGGATCAGCCAATGAACTATACACCTGAGCAAATGCTCCATAACTGCAGTTGGCAGTAAATCGGCTAGAAGGGATACAGCAAGGGTAGGCAACCCTGGTCCTGTAGTGCCGCAGCCACTTCATATTTTTGCTTTAACCAGGAAGACCAGTTGTGTTGCATTTAGGAAATCACTTTACTGATCAGTTGGTCAGGTGTAGTGTCTAGTTGGGAACAAAATCCTGCAGTACTTAAGCAACAGGGTTGCCTACCCCTGGGATACAGCTTATGTCAGAATTGACCAGAATGTACTTTTAGAAGCAGGTCAGAAGAACTTAAGCTGCAGGTTAGGATAATTAATGTAATGTAATGTTAGGAGAATTAGGTTCAGCTTAGGAAAAGAGTTATGGTTAGCTAAAATGCACGTTTGACTTCAATTTGACATCTGTATCCCATCGAGCCATGAACATCCAAATCAGTGGCCTCAGATTGGCCTATATTTCTACTGAAATGACATATGACAACTGTTCTTTTCCAAACAATTCTTTATAATAAACTTATATTATTGAAAGACCTCAAACCTAAAGGCAAATTAATGGAATGCTCCCCCTAAATTATTTTATTGACACAGTAAATCAGTAATAATATGACAGGAGTCCTACCAGACACCTCTTCAGAATAAAGCTGTTTGGTTGCAAAAACAGCCATAAATAAATAGGTCTATAACTGAGAGCCATTGTGTCCGTCTGTCTTCACAGTGAAGTCGGACAGGCAGAGATACATCTCTCCAACACGCCTGAGAAAGGGGGTTAAGGACAGATAGGAAGGAGAGAGAAAGAGAGCTCCTAGAAAGAGCACTGTAATGGCATGTGTCTGTGTCTGATGACTAAAACAAGTTGGTCCACACCTCTGGCAGACAGAGATGTACTGAAACATGAGTGGAGATTCAGTATGTGGCAACAGCAGGGACACAAGAGATTAAGTGAAATGCATCACGTATGACAGATTTAGTCAATGGCCTGTAAAAATCAATAAACACTGATAAGTACTGCTCTGTCGACTTTGTTTTTTAAACGAGGAACATCTCTTGCACTAACTATCTTTTATGCTATAACTGTGTGTGTGTGGGGGGGGTCGCCGGGGTACATGAGTGCAGGATACAGAATGCTGGTGGGCAGGTCATCGTTGGCTGTGGGAGGCAGGGAGTTCAGTGACTCCATCAGAGTATTGGCCCGCAGTCTGCTCTCCTCTGTAGGAGGGGGGTGGAATACACTGCACTGGAGCTGGGGAAGAGAGAGGGGGAGAGGTGAGAAAGAGTCAGTGGGTGAAGGAGAGACAGCAAGAGACTAGAGAGAGAGAGATGAGAGACAGGAGTCTGGTGGAAACAGCTATAGTACAGCACTGGCTTTTTTCCACCTGCCCTCTTTGCATGAATGATGTGGACTGCGGTGTGAGAGGTTGAGAGACGTCCGTCTCATAGGGTACTGTTTCCTGACTACTGCTGAGGTGTGCTGGTCTTTCTGGCACTTAAGGCTGTTGAAGCATCACCCAGGTGTGTGCTGCACTTCAGTAGTGGACTATCCAGCCTACCTACAGAGGAGAAGACGACAAACGAGGTGCCTGATGAAGCGCTCCGGGCCTGTCTAAGTAACTGACTGATGCCGCTCCCTCTCAGTGCCATCGAAGGTCCATCCGCTTTACGCGACTGCCCAGCTTTTCTTAACTGCCTGGCTGAACACAACGTATCATCTGAATCTGTGGAAGACCAGCACCAAGACCTGCCAGATCTCTGCATTTGTTTTGTTTGTATTTACAGCATATTTGAGAATCTTTTTATAATGAAAAGCACTATATAAAATAAATCTATTAATATTGTAAGAGACACCGGATATCGTGACAGGCCAGTCTCCCATAAAGACCCGCTCTGATCTGACAAGCTACTGAAGTGCACATTGCTGGAGTACATTCAGCTCTGTTAACCCCTGAATAAGAGTCACTGGGTCTCACACACACACCACACACTTGTCAAAGCTCTGTCACTAACTGGCCCCTCCTTGGACACTGTGTTAACTAACCTCCAGACGAGCTTCAATGCCATACAACTCTCCTTCCGTGGCCCCCAACTGCTCTTAAATGCAAGTAAAACTAAATGCATGCTTTTCAATCGATCACTGCCCACACCTGCTCGCCCTTCCAGCATCACTACTCTGGACGGCTCTGACTTAGAATACGTGGGTGTCTGGTTAGACTGTAAACTCTCCTTCCAGACTCACATTAAGCATCTCCAATCCAAAATTAAATCTAGAAATCGGCTTCCTTTATCGCAACAAAGCATCCTTCACTCATGCTGCCAAACATACCCTCGTAAAACTGACCATCCTACCGATCCTCGACTTCGGTGATGTCATCTATAAAATAGCCTCCAACACTCTACTCAACAAACTGGATGCAATCTATCACAGTGCCATCTGTTTTGTCACCAAAGCCCCATACACTACCCACCATTGCGACCTGTACGCTCTCGTTGGTTGGCCCTCGTTTCATACTCGTCGCCAAACCCACTGGCTACAGGTTATCTACAAGTCTCTGCTAGGTAAAGCCCCGCCTTATCTCAGCTCACTGGTCACCATAGTGGTACCCACTCGTTACACGCGCTCCAGCAGGTATATCTCACTGGTCATCCCCAAAGCCAATTCCTCCTTTGGTAGTCTTTCCTTCCAGTTCTCTGCTGCCCATGACTGGAACTAATTGCAAAAATCTCTGAAGCTGGAGACTCACATCTCCCTCACTAGCTTTAAGCACCAGCTGTCAGAGCAGTTTACAGATCACTGCACCTGTACTTAGCCTATCTGTAACCAGCCCATCTACCTACCTCATCCCCATACTGGTATTTATTTATTTATTTTGCTCCTTTGCACCCCAGTATCTCTACCTGCACATTCATCTTCTGCCGATCTACCATTCCAGTGTTTAATTGCTATATTGTAATTACTTCGCCACCATGGCTTATTTATTTCCTTAACTTACCTCATTTGCACTCACTGTATATAGACTTTTTGTTCTCTTTTGTTCTACTGTATTATTGACTGTATGTTTTGTTTATTCAATGTGTAACTCTGTGTTGTTGTATGTGTCGAATTGCTACGCTTTATCTTGGCCAGGTCGCAGTTGCAAATGAGAACTTGTTCTCAACTAGCCTACCTGGTTAAATAAAAGTGAAATAAATGTTTTTTTAAATAAACTAAGGGAGGCAGCAGGGCCAGCTGTATCACATGACAAATGGGGACAGTGATGACATTCCATTACTGAGCCAGATGAACCCTAATGAGGGCCTGTGTCCTGCCACGGTCATGTGTGACAATGGCGTAGAGGTGGTGACAGGGGGCTGCTTGGACATGGGACAATTAAAAGAGTGTGTCTCAGTGATGTTCAACATAGTCTCATAGAGCTCTGCCTGTGTGCTCTCTGTTTGCATTTTCCTCTGCTGCTGTATGTGTTCCAGTCAGTGTGTTGTGTACTGTACCTGTGTGAGCAGCTGTCTCAGGGCCTGTGTTGTGTATTGTACCTGTGTGAGCAGCTGTCTCAGGGCCTGTGTTGTGTTTTCTCCCAGCTCGTTCAGGCCTCTCTTCTCTACCACCTCCAAAACCTGACACAGGTCTGGCTCCCACACCACCACCCTACTGCCATACCGCAACAGCTGCATGGGAGGGACATGTGTTGGTATTCAAGGCTTCATCGGGGTGCTCACAAACAGAAGGCAAAGACACATTTGAATACACTTCAAAATGGCCCTGCACTGCTTCAAAGACTAACAGTAGTGTGAGTGTGGCTGGGTGCAGTCTTACCAGTGTGAGTAGTGCGAGTGTGGCTGGGTGCAGTCTTACCAGTGTGAGTAGTGCGAGTGTGGCTTGGTGCAGTCTTACCAGTGTGAGTAGTGCGAGTGTGGCTGGGTGCAGTCTTACCAGTGTGAATAGTGTGAGTGTGGCTGGGTGCAGTCTTACCAGTGTGAGTAGTGTGAGTGTGGCTGGGTGCAGCAGGCAGCTCTCTCCAGAGTTGAGCAGAGAGTAGAGCAGGAAGCGACTCCAGGGCTGACACACCACATGCTGGGCTGGTGACAGAGTGGGAAAGGACAGGTCAGAATGATGGTGAGGCGTGAATACACTATTTTGCTAGCACAGACTGGAATATGTTCCGGAATTCATCCAATTGCATTGAGGATTATACCACCTCAGTCAACTTCATCAATAAGTGCATTGACGACGTCGTCCCCATAGTGACGTACGTACATATCCCAACCAGAAGCCATGGATTACAGGCAACATCCGCATCAAGCTAAAGGCTAGAGCTTCCGCTTTCAAGGAGCGGGACACTAATCCGGACACTTATAAGAAATCCCGCTATGCCCTCAGACGAACCATCAAACAAGCAAAGCGTCAATACAGGATTAAGATTGAATCCTACTACGACGGCTCTGACGCTCGCCGGATGTGGCAGGGCTTGAAAACTATTACGGACTACAAAGGGAAACCCAAACGCGAGCTGCCCAGTGGCGCGAACAAAGCAGAGGAGTAAATGCCTTTTATGCTCTCTTCGAGGCAAGCACCACTGAAGCATGCACAAGAGCACCAGCTGTTCTGGACGACTGTGTGCTCTTGGTAGCCAATGTGAGCAAGACCTTTAAACAGGTCAACATTCACAAAGCCACGGAGCCAGACGGTTTACCAGGACGTGTACTCAAAGCATGCGCGGACCAACTGGTAAGTGTCTTCAATGACATTTTCAACCTCTCCCTGACCTAGTCTGTAATAGCTACATGTTTCAAGCAGACCACCATAGTCCCTGTGCCCAAGGAAGCGAAGGTAACCTGCCTAAAAGATTAACGCCCTGTAGCACTCACGTCAGTAGCCATGAAGTGCTTTGAAAGGCTGATCATGGCTCACATCAACAGCATCCTCCTGGATACCCTAGACCCACTCCAATTTGCATACTGCCCCAACAGATCCACAGATGACACAATCTCAATTGCACTCCACACTACCCTTTCCCACCTGGACAAAAGGAACACCTACATGAGAAAGCTGTTCATTGACTACAGCTCAGCGTTCAACACCATAGTGTCCATGAAGCTCATCACTATGCTAAGGACCCTGCAACTGGATCCTGGACTTCCTGACGGGCCGCCCCCAGGTGGTAAGGGTAGGCAACAACACGTCTGCCAACGATGAGAAAACCTATAGGGAGGTGGTCAGAACTGTCCTTTTGGTGCCAGGACAACAACCTCTCCCTCAATGTGAGCAAGACAAAGGAGACTGAAAAGATTTGGCATGGTCCCCGAAATCCTCAAAAAGTTCAACAGCTGCACCTTTGAAAGCATCTTGACTGGCTGTATCACCGCTTGTTATGGTAACTGCAAGGCAGCTGACCGCAAGGCGCTACAGAAGGTGGTAAGTACGGCCCAGTACATCCCTGGGGCCAAGCTCCCTGCCATCCAGGACCTCTATACTAGGTGGTGTCAGAGGAAGACTCCAGCAACCCAAGCCATAGACTGTTCTCTGCTACCGCTTGGCAAGTGGTATCAGTTCATATCCTTTAACCCCAAGCCACATGCTGCTAAACAAGGCTGCTAAATAGCTAATCAAATGGATACCCAGGTATAACTGCACTAACCTTTTTTTTTTACTAAATCTCACACACACTTACAACCCAACACACTACATATGCTCACACACACATAACGTGCGCATACAGGCATTCTGACGCCACACACATACGCTGCTGCTACTGTCTATTATCTATCCTGTTGCCTCATCCCTTTAACAGTTACCTATATGTACATAGCTACCTCAATTACCTCGTAGCCCTGCACATTGACTCGGTACTGGTACTCCCATATATATATATATATAAATAACTGTAAGATGTAAATATTGTGTTTTTTGTTGTTCCTGAAGGCTGTTGCTATAGTGATAACCAAAAGATACCTGTGTTGTTATTTTTACTCGTTATTCATTATTCATTATGTATTTATTCCGTGTGTCACTATTTCTATTGTTATCTTTAACTCTGCATTGTTGGAAAAGGACCTGTAAGGAAACATTTCCCTGTTAGTGTACACCTGTTGATTTGATTGGTCTGAGTCTGGTACCTGTAGATGGACTTCTCCTTTGCAGAAACCGCAGCAGAGACCCCAGGCAGTTCACTGACACACTGAGCAAAAGCTCCTGCTTCTGGAAGAGGCGGAGGACAGAAAGACATTTAGCCAGCTGGAGGGATGAATAGAAGAGGGGGAGAGAAGATATTAAGCCAAACAGGGATGGAGAAAAAAGAGAACCAGATAGAAAGAGAGAGAGGGATTATTTAATAATTCATTAGCTCCCACTCCACAGCCGCCCCTACTGAGGCAGTGACTAGTGATTAGTGGGCCAAAACAGTGACGTAGGGCAGATGGCTATAGAGGAGGAGGTCCACAGAGAGTTCCAGTCTAATCCTGGAAGCCAGTGCAGACTCACATCATCGGCTTAGAGCACCACAGCACAGTGGACCGAGGAGGAGCTACGCTCTACAGAGCAGCCACTGATATGGAACTACTGCCCTGACTGATACAGGGTGGTGTTATTCAACACCAAATTGGTTATATAGGAAGAGGGACACATTAAGTGCATTCTTCACTACACATACACAGCATAGACTAAACTATGCTATAGAGACAGCGGGAAAGAGAGGAGTTGAAGATGCTTCGTGTAGAGTTACTGTGAGCTCTGACCCAGTCATTAAGTGATGACAGTAATGATACGCAGTATTTATGAAGTGTGTTTATCCCCACAACCCTGCCATTAACACCAGTGTACTATACAGACTAGAAAAGGCTGTAGAGAAAGAGAAACAGAGCGTAGAAAGGAAGGACACATTTGAGTGCTTTACCACATCAGCCTTGTCGAACAACAATGAAAACAATGAATCAACGGAAATATGTAGGAAGAAAAACAGTATGGGGAAGAACTCTGGGGTGTTAACAGCTCTGTAGTGTGAGAGTGTGTGTGTGTGTGTGTGTGTGTGTGTGTGTGTGTGTATGGTGTGTCTGACCTGCAGCAGGAGGCCGTAGAGTGTGGTGATGAGGCAGTGGGCCCCGTAGGATCCCAGGGGGTGCAGAGAGCTGTCTGTGTCCCCCAGGGGCCTCTGTCCTGCCCTGGGGCCAACACTCACACACAGCACTGGAGATTCCAGGTCAACGTCTAGAACAGCCTGCAGCAGCCTCAGGGAACTAGCTGTGGGGTGGAAGGCGAGGGAGGAGAGGCAGAATGAGGGAAGACAGAGGAACGAGAGGATGTGGAGGGAGAAGGTGTGGGATTCGGAGTGAGGAGAGGGAGAACGTGGGCGAGAGGGGATGGGGAGGAAGGAGAAGATGACCAGAGAAAAAGAGTGTGGGTGGTAAGAGAGAGGAAGGGAGAGACAGGGTTACAGGTCAGTGGGAGATCTGATTAAACACACTGAAACACAGGCCAGGAGCTGGTGGCCATTTGCAGAACCCTTTTGTTAAACACTCATGTACACTGAGATATTAGACCCCTCTTAGGAAGAGAAGAGACAATTAGAGATAGCAGAAAGAGAGAGGGAGAGCGAGAGAGAAAACAGACAGAGGGAGGAGGCGGTAGAGGAGGAGAGAGAAACCGTAGATCACCCTGACAGCCCACTCATGCAACAGGGAGACAGAGATACAGAACCTGCGGGTCATTTCTATCCCAACTCCTCTGTTGGAGGAAGGAAAACATAACAGAATTAAAGCCTGTGTAACAATGTTGCTTTGCTCTGCTTAGTGTGGTGGAGCGTTGTTACCCAGTAAGAGGCTGCCTGTCTTCCTCTTCCCAAAGACCAGGGCCTGCACCGTGCTGCCCAGGTTCAACCTGATGCTTCTATGGACCTTGGGATTCAGAAAGGGAAGAAAATGTCAAGATATGATAAGGCAACAACCATAGAACTAGAAATGTAATTTAACAGGATCTCTATGTCAATGACACTCTCTATTCAACAACACACTGTCATACAGTACAAGACAAAATGTATCGTCTAACATGAAGGTCTCTGATACATTCTGCTTTGAGTGCTGTATTCAATGTGTGTGTTCCACTGTCAGCTGTAGAGGACAGTGTCTCCCCCCTGGTAAGTCCCCTGCTCCTGTCCTCATTCGAGTGTGTTTTGTACTACATTGTGTAGCCTGTGTAAAGGTCTTCATAAGGGTTAGCGTGACAGAACAACCTGAGCTGAATGAGTGTGCTGCAGGGTGACGAGAGAGGACAGGAGCAGACG